>NC_045958.1:103412842-103522842 GCF_010909765.2 Amblyraja radiata | reverse complement strand
TCCCCTTCCACCTACATTCTTTCATCCAGCTTCACAATTTGCAACTCTTCAATCCTTTTGTCTCACACCTTCTGCCTTTTCACCTCTGGCCTTTGACCAACCATCTGCCTATCAAGTAATTCTCCTTACCTTTAGTTCAGTTTAGTTTAGTTTGGTTGAGAGATACAGCATTGAAACAGGCCCTTTGGCCCACCGAGTCCACACCGCCCAGCGATCACCCTACACACTAGAGACAATGTACAGAAGCCAATTAACCAACAAACCGGCACGTTTTTGGAATGTGGTAGGAAAATCGAGCACAGGGAGAAAACCCGTGGTGAACGTACAAACTCCATACATGCAACACCCGTAGTCAGGATCGAACCCGGGTCTCTGCTGCTGAAGGGCAACAACTCTACCGCTGCGCCACTGCTCCGGCCAAAGTGTCGGCCTATTACCTGTACACGACCTATGCTGCCCCTCCTCTATTTTCCCCAGGAGCTCCGGTTTCCTCGAGGATGTGGATAAGGGAGAACCAGTGGATGTGTTATATCTGGACTTTCATTTATACTGCATCTGCCATGCATTTGCCCACTCACCCAACCTATCCAAGTCAACTTGCAGCCTCCTAGCATCCTCCTCACAGCCAACACTGCCCCCCAGCTTTGTGTCATCCGCAAACTTGGAGATGTTGCATTCAATTCCCTCATCCAGATCATTAATATATATTGTAAATAGCTGGGGTCCCAGCACTGAGCCTTGCGGTACCCCACTACTCACTGCCTGCCATTCTGAAAAGGACCCGTTTACTCCTACTCTTTGCTTCCTGTTTGCCAGCCAGTTCTCTATCCACATCAATACTGAACCCCCAATACCGTGTGCTTTAAGTTTGTATACTAATCTCTTATGTGGGACCTTGTCGAAAGCCTTCTGAAAGTTCAGATATAACACATCCACTGGTTCTCCCTTATCCACTCTGCTAGTTACATCCTCGAAAAATTCTATAAGATTTGTCTGACATGATTTACCTTTCATAAATCCATGCTGACTGTCCAATGAATTCACCACTTTCCAAATGTGCTGCTATCCCATCTTTAATAACTGACTCTAGCATTGTCCCCACTACCGATGTTAGACTAACTGGTCTGTAATTCCCCGTTTTCTCTCTTCCTCCCTTTTTAAAAAGTGGGGTTACATTGGCTACCCTCCAGTCCTCAGGAACTACTCCAGAATCTAAAGAGTTTTGAAAAATTATCACTAATGCATCTACTAGTTCAGCCATGATTGAAAGGCGGAGGAGAATTGATGTGCCGAATGAGCTGATTCTCCTCCTGTGACTTACGCTAGTTGACAAAAAAAAGTCATAAAGTGCTGGAGTATCTCAGCGGGTCAGACAGACTGAAGATGGGTCCCGACCCGAAACGTTGCCTGTCCCTTGTTCTCCACAGACACAGCCTGACCCGCTGAGTTGCTCCAACACTTTGTGCCTTTTTTTTCTGTGCTGAGAAAGTGCATTTCCCTCTCTGCAGTCAGTCAGGAAGCGGCTGCGTGTCGTGGAGGCATGAGTCATCCATTAGCCCTCTCGTCCGAAGGCCAGTTGTGTTGCTTCAGCTCACGCCCACATCCCCGCGACCGAGCTCAACTGCAGGCTCTACAAGCTGGACTGCACCCTTTAAAATGTAATTGCATGCAAATCAGGCTCTCTGCAAATAAAAGATTGCAAAGTTGGCTGCGAATACAACTGCGCAATGTTTGTGTGGTTTGCAGCCAAAGTGGTGATCTCTCTTCGTCTCCCCTCTCCCCTTCCATGCACACTAGAATACAGCAGTGTGTGAGGGAGATGTCCCTTAAAGGCACAGTCCCCACAGTCGTCATGCACGCCCTGGGCGGTGTGGTGTTGGGTGGCTACAGTGATGCAGTTAGTAGAGCCGCTGTCTCACAGCACCAGAGACTCGGGTTCGATCCTGACCTCTGGTGCTGTCTGTGTGTGTCTGTGTGTGTATGTGTGGAGTTTGTACCTTCTCCCTGTGACCGCGTGGGTTTTCCTCCGGTAACTCCGGTTTCTTCCCACATCCCAAAGACGAGTGGGCTAGTTGGTTAATAGGCCAGAAAATTGCCCCTCATATAGCACAAAAACAGGCCCATCGGTCCATCTCGCCCCTGCTGTCCAAGATGCCCCATCTATGTTCATCCCATTTTAATGCATGTGCCCATATCCCTCTAAACCTTTCCCATCCATGTACCTGTCCAAATGTCTTTTAAAAGTTGTTATGTCCCTGACTCAACTACCTCCTCTGGCAGCTTGTTCCATATAGCCACCACACTGTGTGGAAAACGTTGCCCCTCAGGTTCCTATTAAATCTTTCCCCTCTCACCTGACATCTGGTTCTCCATTCCCCTACCCTGGGTAAAAGGTACACTATCTATTCTCTTCACGATCTTATACACCTCTGAGATCACCCCTCAGCCTCCTGCACCCCAAGGAATACAGTCCTAGCCTGCCCAGTGCAAAATTAGGCCAATTGGAACTAACTCAATTAAATAGACACAAAATGCTGGAGTAACTCAGCGGGACAGGCAGCCTCTCTGGAGAGAAGGAATGGGTGACGTTTCGGGTCGAGAACCTTCTTCAGACTGAAGAACCTTGAGGGGCGGTCACGGTGGGGCAGCGGTAGAGTTGCTGCCTTACAGCGAATGCAGCGCCGGAGACCCAGGTTCGATCCCGACTACGGGTGTCGTCTGTACGGAATTTGTACATTCTCCCCGTGACCTGCGTGGCTTTTCTACGAGATCTTCGGTTTCCTCCCACACTCCAAAGATGTACAGGTTTGGAGGTTAATTGGCTTGGTAAATGTAAACATTGTCCCTTGTGGGTAGTGTTAATATGATCGCAGATCGGTGCGGACTCGATGGGCTGAAGGGCCTGTTTCCACGCTGTATCTCTAAACTAAACTAAACTAAACTAAACCTTCTTCAGACAGAATCTTCTTCAGTCTGAAGAAGGGTCTCGACCCAAAAGGTCATCTATTCCTTCTCTCCAGAGGTGCTGCCTGTTACTGAGTTACTCCAGCAGTTTGTGTCTTCCTTCGATTTAAACCAGCATCTGCAGCTCTTTCCTACACACTAACTCAATTAGGTGTCTTGGTCAGCAAGAATCAGTCAGACCGAATGGCCTGTTTCTGTGCTGTACGAACTCTAGAACCAAATATCTCTCTCTGAACTCTGTCTCCTGTTTCTCTCTGTCCCCATCTCTCCCTTCCCATCTACCTCTCTCTCTCCCACTCTCCCCCGCCCACCTGTCTCTCCTTCACCTTTCTCTTGTTCTCTTTCCCCTCTTCTGCTTTCTCTCACTTCCCTCCCTGCCCCCCTCTCCATCACCCTATCTCTCCTTTTTATCTCCTTTCTTTCTTTCTGTCTCTACCACATATCTGTCTTTCTCCCTCTCAACCTCTCTTTCTCTGCCTCTCTCCCTCTCACTTCCCCACTGTCCCCTGCTGTGTCTCCACCACATCTGTCATCTCTCTCTACTTCTCTCTCTCTCTCTCTCACCATCTCATGCTGTCTCTATCCCATCTCTCCGTCTTTCTCTCTCTGCCCCATCTCTCTATTCTCTCGTTCCCTCTTTCTCTCTTGTTCCCACTGTCTCCCTCTCTGTCTCTACCCCATCTCTTTGTATTTCTCCCTCTCTGTCCCTCTTTCTCTCCCCATGTCCCTCTCTCTCATAGGTTTAAGGTGAGGGGGGAAAAAGATTTCATAGGAACCTGAGGGGTGATGTTTTCACACAGAGGGTGGCGGGTGTATGGAAAGAGCTGCCAGAAGAGGTAGTTGAGGCAGGTATTATCGCAACATTTAAGAAACATTTGGACAGGTATGGATAGGAGAAGTTTAGAGGAATAGAGGCCAAGGGGAGGCAGGTGGGACCAGTGTAGATGGGACTTGTTGGTCAGTGTGAGCAAGTTGGGCCGAAGGGTCTGTTCCACACTGTATGATCTAGCACTCTCTCTTCCTCTCCTCCCTCTCCCTCTCTACCTTTCCCTTCTTCTCTCTTTCTCTCTCCCACTCTGTTTCAACCACTTTTTTTTTCCATTCCAAGGACTTTATTCAACAATTGCATGTTACAGGGAACCAAAAGTACATAAACATTCAATGGTTACAATACATCAAGCAGGCATTATAGTACAATTGTGCAATATTTATCTACAATGCTCTCCACCCCCCGCGCCGACCAGCGTTGACGGAAGGCTTCCAGAGTCCACGTGGACACTGCGTGTTCCCTCTCCAGGGACGGACATCGGCCCGAAAGAGGGGCAGGCAGCCGACTCTGGTGTGACCATCAAACCCCCCCGCTGACTGGACCCGCGTAAGGCCTCTTGGTCAGACCCAGGAGCAAACCGACAGGGAGGTCCCATCCCCTTGAGATCCCCCCTCCCCCCACACCCCCGATCGGCCCTCCCCACCGCCTGCCTTGTGTCCAAACACCAGGATTGTGGGACTAAAATGTAACCAAAACTTGAGGAGCATCCCCTTCAGATATTGGTGCAGGGGCAGCAACCTCACACACCCCACGTACACGAGGAACACGGTCTCTTCCTCGCCGCAGAAGTCACAGCCGGCTGGCAAGTCCGTGAACCGACTCAAAAGTTTATTACAGGCCACACCTCTGTGCAACACTCTCCACCCCAGGTCCCCGATGTAAAGGTGGAGGAGGACTCCCTTGTAGAGAGACCTCCACTGGGGACCGCCCCCGCCGTCAGGTGGTAACATGGAGTGTCCGGGCGGAAGACGAAGGCGAGGAGGTGTAATTGTGCAGGAGCAATCCCGTACAGTACACCTCTCTCGCGTCACCGATCGTCCCAACCCCATTTCCCTGCAATTTCTACCTCTCCCCTCTACTCTCCCGTCTCTCTCTCTCTCAATCCTCTCTCTATCTACTCTCTCTGCTTCATCAAGTCTCTCTCTCTCCTCTCTCTCTCTCTCTCTCTCTCTCTCTCTCTCCCTCTCTCTCTCTCCCCATCTCTCTCTCTTCCTCATCTCTCTCTCTTGTCTCGTGATCTTCCTGTCAGAGTGACTGAGCAATTCCTGTTTTTATTTCCGTCCACAAACCCGCCTGGCTTGGCAGTTGATCTCTGTTCCTTGAAGGTCACGTGTGCCCAAACCCTGAAACACCCTCCAGAGCCATACACGGGGGCCTCGGCAACGGAGAGCAGGGGGCCCTTCTGGAGTGGGGGCTACAAAACACAGGGCTTGCAAGCACTGCAACCCCACGCAGCAGACCCGACCAAAGATTTGTGCCGTTGGACTTTCCACTGAGGGCGGCCTCAAGAATCACCGGTGACCTTGTAAACGAGAAGTTGTGGTTTACGAACCTTGTCTGGTCTTCCGATCGTCAAAATGCTGTAACCGCACTGGGGGCTGGCGACAATTAGCCCATCATTTCTGTAACTCTTTGCAGAACAGTGGTGCAGCTGCTAGAGCTGCTGCCTCACAGCGCCAGAGACCCGCGTTTGATCCTGACCTCAGTTGCTGTGTGTGTGTGTGTGTGTGTGTGTGTGTGTGTGTGTGTGTGTGTGTGTGTGTGTGTGTGTGTGTGTGTGTGTGTGTGTGTGGAGTTTGCACGTTCACCCTGTGACTGTGGGTTTCCTCCCTCACCCCAAAGACCTGTGGGTTCGTAGGTTATTTGGCTTCTGTAAATTGTCCGTAGTGTGCAGAGAGTGGATGAGAAAGTGGTATAACATAGAACTATCCCATGTAAGAACAGGTCGACGTGGACTCGATGGGCTGAAGGGCCTGTTTCCGCACTGTATCTAGAAACTAAACTAATCAATAAGGAGAATTAATTGTTCACACCTGGTGGGTTTAGGTTTAATATTGTCACATGTACTTAAAAACAATGAAAAGCTTTATTTTACTCCATCCATCTGCCAATCAACCCCTCCCCCTCAACTGTTTCCACCTATCACTTGCCAGGCTTAATCCTGCCCCCACCTCTCTTCCAGCTTTCTCCCCACCGCCCCCCCAACAACCAGTCTGAAGAAGGGTCCCCGACTCGAAACGTCATGTTCTCCAGAGATTCTGCCTGACCCGCTGAGTTACTCCAGCACTCTGTGAAACGTCAACTATCCATGTTCTCCACAGATGCTGCCTGACCCACTGAGTTACTCCAGCACTCAGTGTTCCTTCACAAAAGCTTCTTATTCCAGTAAACCTCTTTCCAAAGCCTTGGGTGTGGTGCCCAAAACGGGACACAATAGTCCATTTGTGGCCAAACCAGCAAACGTGCACTGTGACTTCCTTCCTCTTGTATTCTGTGCCTTAAGATGGCGGATGTGCGGGAGTGGGCGCCGTCTGTGTATGGCAGCCTGCCCGCAGTCCGTCTCTACACCTTTCTTTATTTTATTTTATTTTAAGTCATGTTAAAAAATGTTAGTGGAGGTCTTCTATGTGGGGGGTGGGGGTGGGGAAGGGGTAAACTTTATTTCTTAGTCCCCTACCTGGTCAGAGAGGCAGCATCCCTCCGTGCTGTTTCTTCGCCCCGTCCTCGCGGCCTACCATCGAACATGGAGCGGCGTTTTCCTGTCGGAACCGGCTGGGACTACAGCTTCGGCGGCGGTGGCACAGCGCTGGGATACCAACACGGAGCGGGCGATGCCTACCGGGTCGCCGTGCGGTAAGCTCCGGAGCGCTTTGGCCGCCGACTCCCAACATCGCGGAGCTGTGGCTGCGGGCGTCCGGCCGGAGGCGGCGCTGGATTTGGAGCGCCGCACAGCCAGGGATCGAGTTCACCAGGGTCGGAGCTCCAACCGGCGCGGCCTGAGGGCTACGAGTGCCGCGGTCTCCGGTCTCCGGGGAGGAGGCAGCCGCTCCAGACTTTCCAAGCTGCTGAGGAATGTTTCACCCGACGCCGATGTTCCATCTTTATGGCAAGAGGGCCCTGAAAATCATCGGACTGGCTGCACGGCCACAGATGGGCCCTGACCTCGGGTGTTTCACAGAGGAAGTGGACTTAACTTTCTGGTGCCTTTCCCCACAGTGGAAATGTTTTGATTCTGCTGTGGGGGGACGTTTGTGTTGAACTCTATAATATGTTGTGTCCATTTTTTATTCATTTTTTTTTTAAACCTTTTTCTATGGTTTGCAATGGAACTTATTATTTAATATATGTGAAGCACTTTGGGGTCAATGCAAGTTGACTTAAAATGTGCTATATAAATAAAGTTTACTTACTTACTTACTTACTTACTTATGGCTAGGAGCCTGTATGCTTCTTAATCCACTTTCTCAGATGCCTTCCACTGACCCGCGCACGTACACCGCCAGCTATCTTCGCATTTCTAGTCATAGACTCATACACACTGGCCAACCTGAGGAGTCCCTTCAGCAACAGTCTGGTTCCACCAAGATGCAGCACAGAAAGCCACAGGAGATTATTTTTCCCTGTGGCTATCAAGCGGTACAACTCCTCCCACTTCAGTCGTGGGGTAGACTGACTCCCCTCCCCTTCACCCCCTCCCCAATCTTTGCACATCCCCAATCCTTTCCACTCGACAGTTTAATTTCATGTTTCATGTGTCTTGTGTTTTATGACTGAATGCTGGTTCCCTCCTGGGATAAATACGGTTCTATCTACACTATAAATACGTATCTACACTAATCCCACCTGCTTGGATTTGGCCCATATGCAGCTTAGCTTAGCTTAGTTTACTGGTGGGACAGGCCCTTTAGGCACACCACTAGTCTCAGGTCTCCAGTCCGAGAAGCAGCCTTCCACCATCAACCTCTGCTTCCTTCCATGAAGCCAATTTTCTATCCATTCATCTATCTCTCCTTGAATCACAGGGGATCTAACCTTCCAGAGCAGCCTACCATGTGGAATAATGTTGAATGCCTTACTGGTCCATGTACACAACATCTACAGCTCTGCCCTCATCGACCTTTTTGGTCACGTCTTCAAAAAACTCAATCAGATTTGTGAGTCGACGTCCCACAAACAAAACCATGCTGACTATCCCTAATCACCCATTGTTTGTCTAAATGCACGTATATCCTATCCCTCAGAACACTCTCTGGTAACTTTCCAACCACAGATGTTAAACGCACTGTAGTTCCTAACCCTTTCCCTGCAGCCCTTTTCGAACAGAGGCACAACATTTGCCTCCCTGTAGTCTTCCGGCATCTCTCCTGTATTTAACTCATAAATCTCCATGAGGGCTCCTGCCATTTCCTCTCTAGTTTCCCACAGGCCCGAGAGATTTATCTATCTTCATACATGTTAGGACCTTCAGCACCTCTGCGACCATAATACTGACTGCTCACAAGACACTTCCAGTGACTACCTCAAGTTCCTCAGTCCTCCTGTCTTTCTCCTTGGTAAAAACAGAGAAGAAATACTCCTTGACTATTGAGTATGTCTTGCCCATCTCCTGTGTCTCCACACAGAGTTGACTGCTTTGATTCCTGAGGGGTCCCACACTCTCTCGTTACCCTTTTCCCATTAATGTACTCATACAATCTCTTGGGATTATCCTTAATGGTATCCGCTGGAGCCATCTCCTGTCCCCCTTTTACCTTTCTGATTTCTTTTTTTAGCTTACGCCTTAGTTTCCAAAACCCATCCAGGGATAGACTCGATCAGAGCTGCCTCTACCTGTCCCATGTCTCCATATTACTCTTGACCAAAGCCTCAAATTCCCTCATCATCCAGGCTTCTTTACGTTTGCCTGCCTTGCCCTTCACTCTAAAAAGGAACATGCATCTCCTGAACTCTTGTCAGCACACTGATAACAATATCATCATACCATCGATAAGTACAACAAGTACATTTTCAGTGGAATATATATGGAACAAGCTGCTCCATGAAGTATTTGAGGTGGGTATAATAACTAGACTTAAAATACATTTGAACAGGTTCGTGGATAGGAAATGTTTAGAGGGATATGTGCCAAATGGGACTAGTTTAGAAGGGGCCGAAGGGGCTATTTCTGTGCCGTGTGTCACTATGACATCAGGTGCTCCAAAAGGGAAATGAAAGAGTGGGATTAACAAGAACTAGTGTGAACGGGTGATTGATAGTCAGTGTGGACTCAGTGGGTCGAAGGGCCTGTTTCCATGCTGTATAACTAAACTAAAGAAATGTGTAGGAAGGAACTGCAGATGCTGGTTTACACCGAAGATAGACACAAAATGCTGAAGTAACTCAGCGGGACAGGCAGCATCTCTAGAGAAAAAGAATAGGTCAGAGAGGGGAGCAAAACTTCTTCAAAGTAGGCATACCTTGAGGAGATTTCGCAGTGGAGCAGACAAAATGTGGAGGAAGGAACTGCAGATGAAGAAGGGTCTTGACCCAAAATGTCACCTGTTCCTTTTCTCTAGAGATGGTGCCTGGCCCGCTGAGTTACTCCAGCATTTTGTGTCTATCTTTACTTAAGTTCCAGTGTGCTGTATTATTGAAGTTTTCCCTTTTGCTTGACTGTTGTATAAAAGCACCCCTGGACCTCTCCGTAGAGTAAGGAAATTCTCCCTGGTGGACTGCTCACGTTTATACCACAGCAATATTGCAAGGACAATTCTTTTGGTCATTGTTGCATTGCTGTTTAGAACGTAGAACAGTTCAGCACAGGCACAGGTCCTTCAGCCAACTATGTCCATGCCGAACCTGATGCCAAGTTAAACTAATCTCCTCTGCCTGTACATGCATGTCCAAAACCCTCTTAAACTCCACTATCATATTTGCTTCCACAACCACCCCTAGCAGCACATTCCAGGCACCCACAACTGTGTAAAAAAGTTGCCCCGCACGTGATCTATATTTCGCCGTTCTCTGCATATCCACGTGCCTATCTAAAAGCCTCCGAAACACCACATTCATATCTGCCTCCACCACCACCCCCTGCAGCATTCGCCACCCTCTGTGTAAACAAAAACTGCTGCTAACATCTCCTTTAAACTTGGCCCTCTAATATTAAAGCTGTGCCCTCTAGTCTTTGACATTTCCACCCAGAGATAAAGACTCAACCCTTTCTATGCCTCTCATAATTTACTTCCATTTTTGACACATCATGTCTATATAATTTTCTACAGGGCAGCTTAGTGGCGCACCAGGGTGGCACAGTGGCGCAGCGGTAGAATTACGAGGCCAGAGACCTGAGTTGAGTTTTCTCCGGGTGCTCCTTCTTCTTCTTCTTGCGTATAGCGTGCACAGCCTAAAGTTGTAAGACAACTTGTTCTGTTTGATCTTCTGTTTGTGCACGCCAGGTTGATTGCATTCGTCGAAACAGGGTGGACCACGTGAAGGTTGCAATCTCCCACCCCCCGGGTGCTCCGGTTTCCTCCCACACGTCAAAGACACTGGTTTGTAGGTTAATTGGTTTGGGTAAAAGTGTAAATCGTCCCCAGAGTGTAGGATAGTGCTAGTGTATGGGATGATCTACATTAATACATGTGTCAGAGGTTATGGGGAGAAGGCAGGAGAATGGGGTTAGTAGGGAGAGATAGATCAGCCATGATTGAATGGCAGAGTGGACTTGATGGACCGAATGGCCTAATTCTATTCCTAACACTTATGACCTTCTGACCATACGATCACAGATCAGTGCGGACTTGGTGGGCCAAAGAGCCTCTTTTCATGCTGTATCTCTAAAGACTAAACCTTATATAATTGTCTATACAATGGTACAAACAAGAATACCCTTGCATGGCTAAAATTCAAATCTACTAAAAATGTCTCTTTCACACACAAATGCACAAATACACAAGAGGATTAAGCAGAATATTAAATAATTAAACCTCCACTGCTTTTAATTATGGGGTAAGACACTTTTAAACACAGTGCTTCAGTCAGCCTAATTATGATGACTGTGCTTTACAGAATAAGTTACCAATCTTTGCAACGGGTCTACAACATGTAACACAAATAAAATGTGCAGCGAAAAAGGATTCAAACTGCAAACATGGCCAACAAACAAAATCTGAGGTGACAATATCCAAAAGAGAACAGAGGGAGAAAAAAATCAATCGACATTTACGGGCGGCACGCGGTAGAGTTGCTGACTCACAGCGCCAGAGACCCGGGTTCAATCCCAACTACAGGTGTCATCTGAGGAGAGTTAGTTCGTTCTCCCTGTGACCGTGTGGGTTTTCTCCAGGTGCTCTGGTTTAATCCCAGACTCCAAAGTCGTTCAACTGGCTTCTGTAAATTGTCTCTAGGGTGTAGGATAGAACTAGTGTATGGGTTGTCGAACTGGGTGGGCCGAAGGGCCTGTTTCCACACTGTATCGCTAAACCGGTACATCGAATATCACTGTACCTAATTGGTACACGTGGCACTAAAAGACCTTTCAACCTTTGAACTAAACTAAAGAATTTGGTCAACATTCAGCTAATATTGTGATACAAAGAGCAAATGTTATGAAGTCATGGAGCACAGAACATAGAACTGTACAGCACAGGAATGGGCCATTTCACCTACAATATCCCCCCTGACAATTGTGGATGTAGCCCAGTCTATCACATACACCAGACTCATCACCATTGACTGCATTTACACTTCACGCTGCCTCGGTTAAGCAGCCAACATAATCATGGACTTGTCCCACCCCGGTCATTCCTTCTTCTCCCCAGTCGCGTTGGGCAGAAGATACGGAAGTTTGAAAGCACGCAACACCACTCAGAAAAGATTCTTAAATTACACTATATTTAATTACTTGCAATTGGAGAATTCACAAAGGGCCCCGACCCGAAACGTCACCTATCCACGTTCTCCACAGATGCTGCCTGACCCGCTGAGTTACTCCAGCACTCTGTGAAACGTCACCTATCCATGTTCTCCACAGATGCTGCCTGACCCGCTGAGTTACTCCAGCACTCTGTGAAACTTCACCTATCCATGTTCTCCACAGATGCTGCCTGACCCGCTGAGTTACTCCAGCACTCTGTAAAACGTCACCTATCCATGTTCTCCACAGATGCTGCCTGACCCGCATTAGTTACTCCAGCATATTGTGTGCTTTCTTTGGTTTTCATCTGCAGTTCCAAGTGATTACATGCAAAGTTCATACCGTTGTGTTGCAAGCTACTCAAGCAGAATACGAGAATAGGTAGCCACACCAACTGGAGATTCCAAACCACTAGAATTTACAAATAGTGGAATATCTAAATTTTAGTGTACACCGGGTGTAATTCAAACTGATACTTCTGGACGATCTATTTAAATACAAAATGCTGGAGTATCTCAGTGGGACAGGCAGCATCTCGGGAGAGAAGGAATGGGTGACGCTTCCTGTCAAGACCCTTCTTCAGACGGAAGGAGTGTCTCGATCCAAAACATCACCCATTACTGCTCTCCAGAGATGCTGCCTGCCCCGCTGAGTTACTCCAGCATTTTGTGTTGATCTTCGGTGTAAACCAGCATCTGCAGTTCCTTCCGACAGTAGTTAAAGACAAACTGCCTCTGCCATTATGATTTTGTGATCGAACCACTGGGGCAGCCATGACTCACCGCTGCTAATTGTAGCAGGAGGATGGAGAATTATTTAGACAGCAGTAGACGTTCTGAAAATACTGGTGGACAGAAATAAACCCTACATGGTGAATTTGTGGAGTATTGGGGTAGAATTACACAAGATGGATCATGTTTGTTTAACTTGACATCATGTTCGGCATGGAACTTGCGGCCTAAAAAGAATGTTCTTTTACTTTAGTTAAGTACTTTACTTTAGAGATACAGCGTGGAAACAGGTCCTTCAGCCAACCGAGTCCGTGCCAGCCAGCGATCACCTTGTACACTAGCACTCCCTTGATCCAGTATCTGTACACTGTGGACGGCTCGACTGTAGTCATGTATAGTCCATCCGCTGAATGGATAGCACGCAACAAAAGTTATTCACTGTATCTCGGAGCATGTGATAATAAACTAAACTAACTATCCTACACACTAGGGACAATTTACAATTTTTAACAGAAGCCAATGAACCGACAAACCTGTACGTCTTTGGAGTGTGGGAGGAAACCGGAGCTCCCAGAAAAATTCCATGCAGTCACGGCGAGAACGTACAAACTCCATACAGACAGTGCCTGTTGTCAAGATCGAACCCGGGTCTCTGGTGCTGTAATGCCCCTGTCCCACTTAGGAAACCTGAACGGAAACCTCTGGAGACTTTGCGCCCCACCCAAGGTTTCCGTGCGGTTCCTGGAGGTTGCCGGAGGTTGCAGGTAGTGGAAGCAGGTAGGGAGACTGACAAAAACCTCCGGGAACCGCACTGAAACCTTGAGTGGGGCGCAAAGTCTCCAGATGTTTCCGTTCAGGTTTCCTAAGTGGGACGGGGGCATAAGGCAGCCACTCTAACGCTGCGCCACCGGGCCGCTCGTTCTGCTGTCCTTTTCTGCAATCTATCTTCTAACAAAGAAGGCCATTCAGCCCATTATGCCTGTGCTAGCTTTTTTAAAGGACGACCCATCAACATAGAACATAACAGCATAGAAACTGGCCAAACCACCCACCCCAACACTAACCACAACACTACCTCAGCATCGAACCACAGACTTTGTACAAGTTTGCAATACCTACTTTGCCTTGCGGTCTGGTCACCGAGTATAACTGACCATTTTTGTATCATTGTTTGTTGTGTTATTGCATTAAAGGGCCTGCAGCAAATAAGACTTTTGCTGTGTGGGAAGGAACTGCAGACGCTGGTTTACACAGACGATGGACACAAAATACTGGAGTAACTCAGCGGGTCAGGCAGCATCTCTGGTGAAAAGGAATAGATGATGTTTCGGGTCGAGATCCTTCTTCAGACTGAGGTTCTGGTCTCAGCACAGGAGGATGAGGGGTGATCCTATGGAGGTGTATAAGATTATGAGAGGAATAGATATGGTGAATGCAGAGGCTTTTGTCCAGAGTAGGGGGAATTATAAACCAGAGGACAACGCTGAGTGGGGGAAAGATTTAATATGAACCTGAGGGATATATTCTTTTTACACAAAGGGTGGTGGGCGAATGGAGCGAGCTGCCGGAGGAGGTAGTTGAGGCAGGTACTATCACAATGTTTAAGAGATATTTGGGCAGGCACATGGATAGGGCAGGTTTAGAGGGATATGGGCCAGGTGCGAGCAGGTGGGACGTGCAGATGGGGTGTGTTGGTCGGCTCTGAAGCGCATGTTTCCACTCTATGACTCCCTGAAATTGGAAACACAAGTAGATCGATTGGGAAAGGAGGGGTCTGGCATCCATAAAATGCTGGAGCAACCCAGCATGTGCAGTTCCTTCCTACACAGGGGTATGGTATACTTGCCTTCATCGGTTGGGGCAACGAGTATAAGAGTCAGGACGTCATGATGCAGCATGACTTTAATAACATGACTTTAATAACTCTAATAGCATGAGTCAATAACATTTTGGTTAGGACACATGTGGAGTATTGCCTGCGGTTCTGGTCACCCCTTTGCAAGAAGGCTTTGGACAAGGTGCAGAAGCTGACAGGAATCACCACATCCAAAGGGCAATACCTATCTCCCCCTCTACATCGGGGACCAGGGATGGAGGGTATTGCACCGAGGTGTTCCCTGCAACCTGTTTCTCTCGCGGTTCACAAACTCGCCAGCCGCCTGCCATTTTTTCGGGCTGTAAGAGTCTGTGTACCACGTGTACATGGAGTGTGTGAGGCTGCAGCCACTGTTTGAATACCTAAAGTGGCTGCTCCTTACCTTCTGGCTGCATTTTTCACCCACCATCCTCATATTTGGACACCCTGTGCATAGGGGAGAGGGTAGGGCTGAAGATGTCCTGGTTGGGTTGCTCCTGGGCCTGGCCAAGCTGGCCATCCGCGAGTCACGGCGCCAGGCGGTGGAGGGCTCTGCCCGAGTCGGCTGCCTGCCCCTTTTCCGGGGATACGTCCATGCCCGGGTGGGGTTAGAAAGGGAATACGCCCTGTCCATGGGAACCCTGGGGATTTCCGGGACCGCTGGGCACGACGGGGGGTTGAATGCATCCTTGACAAGGATTGTAACAAAGTTGTGTAGCAGTTTATTAAAGATTTTTGTTTGTATTGTATTATGGTGGTGGGTTCTGTTTTTTTTAATTGTAGTGTAATATTTTATTTTTTAAATAAGGTGCAAAAAAATAAAATAAAAAAAGGGCAAAACCTACAAAGTGCAGTTGGACAAATTTCATTGTTTTCTCTGGAATGCCGGAGGTTGAGGGGAGAACTGATAGAAGTATATACATTTATGAGAGGTATAGATATGGTAGATAGTCCGATCCTTTATCCCTAGGTGGAAAGGTCAAAGACACCAGGGCATGGCCTTAAGGTGACAGGGGCAAAATGTAAAGGTGATGTGTGGGGAAAGGTATTTTTACACAGAGGGTGGTGGGTGCCTGGAAAGTGCAGTCAAGGGTGGGGGTGGAGGCAGATACGATAGTGGCGTTTAAGGGGCTTTTAGATGGGGACACGGATATGCAGGGAATGGAGGGATATGGATCATGTTCAGGCAGGGGTGTTCAGACAAAGTGCTGGAGTAACTCAGCAGGTCAGGCAGCATCACTGGAGAACATGGATAGGTGACGTCTCACAGAGTGCTGGAGTAACTCAGCGGGTCAGGAAGCATCTCTGGAGAACATGGATAGGTGACGTTTCGGGTCGGGACCCTTCTTCAGACTCAGCTGAGATCAGTTTAACACGCCATCATGTTTGGCACAGCATTCTTGGGCTGAAGGGCCTTTTCCTGTGCTGTACTGTTCTACATTTACAATTAAACCAGCAATTATCATATTAAGCAGCAGGAAAGGTTTCTAGCTCTTCATTCTCAGTCTACACCAGTGTTTATGATCTACACACGATTCCTCCCACCCCCTCCGCCTCTCACCGTATCTGTCTATTATTTAATTAGTCCTACTCGCCCACTTATCTTACTCATTGCTCTGTTATATTTAACAAAAAACCTGTGCAATTATTTATCCAGTTTAATTTTGAAAGTAGACACAAAGTGTTGGTTTAACTCAGCGGGACAGGCAGCATCTCTGGATAGAAGGAATGGGTGACCTTTCGTGTCAAGACCCATCTGCAGACGTAAGAATGGTCTCGATCCGAAACGTCACCCATTCCTTCTATCCAGAGATGCTGCCTGTCCAGCTGAGTTACTCCAGCATTTTGTGTCTATCTTCGGTGTAAAGGTCATAAGACCATAAGTGATAGGAGCAGAATTAGGCCATTCGGCCCATCAAGTCTACTCCGCCATTCAATCATGGCTGATCTATCTCTCCCTCCTAACCCCATTCTCCTGCCTTCTCCCCATAACCTCTGACACCCGTACTAATCAAGAATCTATCTATCTCTGCCTTAAATATATCCACTGACTTGGCCTCCACAGCCTTTTGAGAAATCTGAAGAAGGGTCCCGACCCCGAAAGGTCACCCATCATTTTCCTCCAGAGATACTGCTTAACCCGCTGAGTTCCTGCAGCACTTTGTGACTATCTTCGGTATATACCAACATCTGCAGTTCCTCTCTACACAATAATAGATGACAGCTTAGTTTATTGTCTCGTGTACGGTGAAAATATTTTTTGTTGCGTGCTATCCAGTCAGCGGAAAGACTATATATGATTGCAACCAAGCCATCAACAGTATGGAGATCCAGGATAAAGGGAATAATGTTTAGTGCAAGATAAAGTCCAGTAGAGTCTGAGGGTCTCCAATGAGGTAGATGGGAGGTTAAGACCGCTCACTGGTTGGCGATAGGATGGTTCAGTTGCCTGATAAAAGTTGGGGAGAAATTGTCTCTGAATCTGGAGGTGTGCGTTTTCACACTTCTGTACCTCTTGCCTGATGGGAGAGGGGAGAAGAGGGAGTGACCGGGGTGAGACTGGTCCTGGATTACTGTATGCTGGTTGCCGAATGGCCCACTCCAGACTGCAGTAGTTTTGTGCTGAGTGCAGCCAACACCAAAGCTCCTTGGGGGAGGACCACAGTCTAGGGTCCTTCCTCTGTTGGACATTGAGGGGCAGTCCGGTGGGGACACTCATCAAATAGGAGAAGGGATATCACTCCAGGAGGTCACAGGATAACGGAAGAGTTGTGAGAAGGGAGTCGGAAGAAGGGACGGCACATTGGCACAGCGGTAGGTTAATTGGCTTGGTATATAATTGTAAATTGTCTCTAGTGTAGGATGGTGTTAGTATATGGGGATTACTAGTCGGTACAGACTCGATGGGCTGAAGGGCCAGTTTTTTGTGCCGTATCTCTAAACTAAAACTAGAACTAGTGTACGGGGATCGCTGGTCGGCACAGACATAGTGGGCTGAAGGGCCGTTTCCGCACTGTATCTCTAAAGCAAACTAAACTGAACTTAGTTTTTGCAATGTTCTTTTTTTTTGTCGATATTTTTTTATTTTGAAGAAGGTTTATTTTTGGAAATCAAAAACAAAACCCCTGGTGACGTTCTACTGGGCAGGAACAGCTTCCTCTTAGTTACTGCATCAACATTGCCCTGGGCAAAACAAAACTGCACAGGGAGACCATTAAAACTGGTCACCCTCAGGGATAACGAGCGGAACGGCGCAGTGGGTAGAGCCACTGCCTCACAGCTCCAGCGAATCAGGTTCAAGCCCGACCTCCGCCGCTGTCTGAGTGGAGTTTGCCAGACGTCCCTGTGACTGTGTGGGCTCTCACCCTGGGATGCTCCCATTTGCTCTCACTCACCCATGGTGTTGTTGTGTTAAATGGCCACTGTGAGTGGAGCCCCTGGAGTGTAGGCGAGTGGTCGAGACTTTTTTTTACCATACAAATACTTTTATACAGAAAATAAAATAAACATACAGAGTATTAACATGATCAAAGACTGCCTATGTTGACAGTTTACAAACAAAGGCTCATCTTATTACTATATCGCCAACTTCATCAACAAAACCCTCGACCTCCCGGCAGCGACCAGCGTTCCCGGAAGGCTTCCAGCGTTCCCATGGACACCGCGTGCTCCCCCCTGCGAATGGCCATCTTGGCCAGGCCCAGGAGCAGACGGACAGGGAGATTTCCCCCCCCCCCCCTCCCTCCCGACCATTCCCCCCTCTTAGTGGTAGAGACTGGGAGGAATGGAAGGGCTTGTGGCATTGTCACAGCTACAGAGGTACAGTGATACGGTGCAAAACAAGCTGGAAAGGGTGCAGAGAGGGTTTATGAGGATGTTGCCAGGTCTCGAGGGCCTGAGCTATAGGGAGAGGTTGCGCAGTCTAGGACTTTATGCCTTGGAAGGCAGGATGATGAGGGCTGATCTTATAGAGGTGTATCGGATCATGAGAGGAATAGAATGGGTAAATGTAGAGTCTTTTACCAAAAACAGGGGAATCAAGAACCACTGGACATAGGTTTAAGGTGAGCAGGGAAAGATTTAATAAAAACCTGAGGTGCAAACTTTTTTTACACAAAGAGTGGTGGGTATATGGAACGAACTGCTGGAGGAGGTAGTTGAGGCACATACTATCATAATATTTAAGAAGCATTTGGACAGCTGTGGTTAAGAGGGATATGGGCCAAATGCAGGCACGTGGGACTATGTAGATTGGACATGTTGGTCGGTGTGGGAAAGTTGGGCCGAAGGGTCTGTTTCCACACTGTATGATGTTAATTTGTGTTTATTGTGTGTTTTTGTCATTTTTATTATATGTATGACTGCAAGGCAACGAAATTTCATTCCGACCGAAAGGTCTGAATGACAATAAAGGATACTTTGACTTTGACTTTGACTCGTGAGTTTCCTCTGGGTGCTCCGGTTTCCTCCCACATCCCATAGACGTGCAGCTTTGTAGCTTAATTGGCCCTCTGTAAATTGCCCCGAGTGTGCAGGGACTTGGTAAGATAGTGGGACAACATAGAACTAGTGTGAACGGGTGATCGATAGTCAGCGTGGACTCGGGCGGCCGAAGGGCCTGTTTCCGTGCTGTATCTCTAAAACGCCCCTCAGCCTCCAACACTCCGGAGAAAACAAGTCTGAAGCACGGTTTCGACCCGAAACGTCACCCATTCCTTCTCTCCAGAGATGCTGCCTGTCTCACTGAGTTACTCCAGCATTTTGAGTCTATCCAAGTGTGATCAACCTCTCCTTATAGCTAATCGCCTCCAATCCAGGCATCATTCTGGTAAACCTTGACTGCACCCTTTCCAAAGGCTCCACATCTGTCCTCTAATGGGAACGATCAGAAATAGTAAGATTAAACGAGAACTTACCAGTTTGAAGTTTGATCTGTATTTTATGAGGAGGAACGTTGAGGGAATACGTGAAGAACCCGCTTCCAACGCATGCGTGTCATTCTTCAAAGCAGCGGTGTGAGGTCACAGAAACTATAATGACCTAACATAGTAAGATTATCAAAGAGATACCAGTTTTGATATGATCATAGGAGGGTGGGAGCGGAGGGCACGTATTCCCTCAACGTTCCTCCTCATAAAATACAGATCAAACTTCAAACTGGTAAGTTCTCGTTTAATCTTACTATTTTACTTCGGAGTCACGTGAGTGACTACGTGAAGATTTCAAAGCTCTGTGACCTCATGCCGTGGAACGAGTCCATGCTTCACAACTGCCTTGGGTATCGGGAGAGAGTATCATTAGCAATTTTAGACACACTTATACAAAGACTTGTGTGATATAACGAGAAAATACATTTATTAATTGAAATCATAGCCCTGTAACCCTTCGGGCAAATTATAATATTGAACGTAAAATGCTTTCCGAAAATGATGATGGCTCCAAAAACTGGTTTATTATAAAACCTTTGGAAAGTCCTTTCGGATGACCATCCTGCTATTCTGAGGATTTAGTCCGTGGGTACCTCAGAATTTTTGCTGCGGATTTTGCTGCAGCCCTGGTGGAATTAGATTTAAAACCATTAGTGTTTATTCCTGCCATCTTTAGGACACATTTGAGCCACCTTGAGATAGTTTGGGTCGTGACCCTTTTGTGCGGTTTCTTGTAAGAAATTAACAAAGCCATTTCCTGACCTCGAATGCTCTTAGTATATTCCATGTATAATTGGATATGTCTTGCTATACACAGACGTTCGTCATATGGATATGCCATAAATTCAATCACTTGACCCGATGAACCTGGTCTGTTTGTTTTATTAACTCATGTATGACAAACACCAGTTTCTCTCGTGAGATGATCAAGGAGTCCAGGCTCAGTTTGCTTAATGACTGGACTCGTTGTGCAGTAACTAACGCCATGAGCATAACCATCTTCATGGTCAGTTTCTGCAGTGATAATGCTGTTTATGGGCGACCAGCTCCTCAGCATGTTTAAAACGACACCCACATCCCAGATTTTGGAGTACCTGGTTTTAGGGGGATTTGCATTGAATATGCCCCTCATAAGTTTTGTTACCAGGGGGTGCGTTCCCACCGTGTGCCGCTCCGTACCTTGTGATAGGTAATTGGAGAGTGCACTTCTGGCACTATTGATGGCACTGTAGCCCAATCGTTTATCATAATGGAGGTTTGTTAAGAATTCCAATACGGCCGGAATGTTCTTGGCCCTTTGGTCTAGGTTGTTGTCAAAGCAGTATATGCCCCATTTCTTGATGTGTCCGAGGTACTGCTTCCGTGTTGACAGTCTTTGTGCGGATGTGATGAGATTCATCGTCCTGTCTGACAGCCCCATGCCGTGTAGTGGGTCTTTCAGACTCTACAAATCAACAAATCCATAGTCTTATGGCATGGGTGACTGCCCCCCTCCAGTTACTGGATGAATTAATAAATTCGGGCTATGTCCAATAATGGAACATGGTTCTAACACCATCCCCTGTATGACCGAATATTGTTGAATTTTTCTTTTGTACCCGATTGATGATGCAGAATGGGGGAAAGCATAAAAAACGCCATTTCCCCCAATGCAGTGAGAAAGCATCTGTAGCTTCTGCCCCAGGGTCTGGTTCCCAGGACACATACCTTGGTAATTGGTGATTCAACCTGGACGCAAAAATATCAATATCTGGTCTACCATATTTTGCTGTAATTTCAGCAAATACATTTTTATTTAACATCCATTCCGTGTTTTCATTAAATTTGCGTGACCTGGTGTCTGCCACTGAATTTAGCTTACCTGGTAGGTATGTTGCCGATATCCAAATGTTTCTTTGGATACACCATTTTGTAATACCATAGATGAGTTGTCAATAATTATGGGGTTGGAGCAATACCTAATGCTATGTTCCCACCACTGTAGTTCAATTATAGCTTCCGTAGGCAGCTCCATAGGTCTATCAAAATGACCTTTGTTAAATTTGAGTGCTCTAATTTTTGCTCTTTGCAAATTTTGATAATGTAATGGCCCAAAATGTGTGGCCGGGAATGTAGCCACAATCTTCCCAATTATCCGGCCTACCCGTCTAATGGAGGGTCTGTTGGTGTTAAGAAGCTCGCTGCAATCCTCCTGTAGGGCTGCGGCTTTATTTATTGGTAAAGTTACTAACATATTGACCGTGTTAATGGTGAATCCTAGATAATCCATATTCGTTTCTGGTATCAATTTACACTTAACTACCGTCTGTGTTCCCCTCTGATGGGTACTGTATAGTATGCATCTTTTAAGTCAATGCTTGTCATATAGAAACCAGCTGATACTAATTCTTTAGCAGTGATAAAGGTATCCATCTTAAAATGAACATATTGACCAAATGTGTTTAGGGTTGAAAGGTCAATGATAATCCTGCAACCCCCATCTTTTTTATTTTTAATAAATATGTTTGATACAAATTTTAATTGTTCATGAGTAGTATGCTCAATCACACCTTTTGTATACAATCGTTGTAGCTCCATGTGGGCTTTAGATTGTTCGGTTTTTGTAAGGACGAAATGCCTTTCTGGTGTATGTTGTACTGGGGGGTTATTGGGATGAGTAAATTCTATCAGATAACCCTGAATACTGCTTAGAACATATGAGTCTGTAGTGATTTTACACCATTCGTCACTGTAGTATTGCAACCTCCCTCCCACCGTCGTGGGTCCCTTTTTTACAAAAGAACCACACCCACCTACCTCCACGGTTACTGGTGGTTGTATTATTTTCTTTGTTTTTTGAAAAAAGGGCGTTTTGTTTTTATTCGTGTTCGTGGTTGTACTGGAGGTTTAGGCTTCCGCATCTTCCAGGGTGGCCGTCCCTGGCCATACCCTAAAAGAAGGCTGCTGCGGGTTATATTGGGTTCTGGCACTGCCACTGATATAAGCCACACTTTTCGGTCTTCCATGTGGCTGGTACCGTGATCCAAAATAAGTCATTGCGCTGGTTTTGATGAGCCCCAGTGTCTTGGCTTCCCCAAACAAAAGGGTTGGGGTTTTAACGGCTCTTTGTTTGCAAATTGTTGCATATTTAGGATCCAGTGCTGGCTGAATAGCCGCCCTCCGCATGCTATTCAGCTCATATTGTACATTACAGAACAGGGCTAGTGCGTCTTGGTGGCCTTTAGTTTGCTCTGTTTTGTCCAGGGTGCGGATGTAAGCTGTGATCCCTGCCGTAAGCCCCTTTAAGGTTTTCTGGATTTTGAGATCATGGTTCCTGATGTCCTTCCCCATATGCTTCCAAATGCATTGGTTGACACTGGGGATTTGTAATGCATCACAGTTACCAGGTGGCAGATGTCTGGCCAGTGTCTCTGTGAATATTTGTTGTTGGAGTTGATGGCCAGACATGTAGTTAATACTGGCTGCCATCCTGGAATCCAAGTCTGCCCCTGTTTGACTTGGTTTGAAGTAATCAGCCACCATGTCCAGCAGTGTATGTTTTTCTGCAGATTCAGGATCATGGGAAGCTG
The DNA here is from genome assembly GCF_010909765.2 of Amblyraja radiata. Classification (NCBI taxonomy): domain Eukaryota; kingdom Metazoa; phylum Chordata; class Chondrichthyes; order Rajiformes; family Rajidae; genus Amblyraja; species Amblyraja radiata. The sequence goes on along the minus strand of NC_045958.1, from coordinate 103,500,069 downwards.
TGTGATCAGGGTCTGGCCCATCAGGGTCCTGCCCACTCTCCTCCGAAGAGGTCGAGATTTCAGGGGTCCCTCACGGGGTACCCATATGGGGCTTGTCTGCCCACTGTGGCTAGTCTCCACATTCATGGGACTGCCACTGTGAAGGAGCTCCTCCAGCAGCTCCTTTAGACGGTGAGCTGCACTTGCTATTTTTGGCTGCTCCCATTTTTGCAGCCTTTCAGCAGTGTGCTGCTCTTTCCTGTATCCCAGCTGTTCCCGTCCCCGGTACTCACGGGTGCTGGTTTGCGGGCTTTCCTCGTCCCGCCGCTGGCCACACCGGTCCTGTGTGTAGGTCCACCGCTGTTCCCGGTCAGCTGTTTCTCCTGGCTGCTCCGTATGCAGCCACTCATAGCGGGTTTGTTCCGTCTGCAGCACCCGTTCAGCCCTGGTCCGATATTGATACGGGCTGGTCGCCCGCTGCTGCTCCAAGTCGGGCTCTGCTAGATGGTGCGTTTTTGTTTGAACTTTGCCTCCCGGCCGGTGAGTAAGTTTCGTCGGTGCCAGAATGATTTCTGGCACAGCTGATTCCTCTACCGAGGCATCTAGAGCCGACGGCTGCTGTCTCTGCCGTTCATCCACGTTTACAACGCGTTTCTCGGGCAGCTTTTTTGCAGACCGCTTCCTTTTCACTCTGTCCATTTTTCTGTGAATAAAAATGCAGAGTCCTTACCTGCCTTTTGCTGGTCCTTTTTTCCTTCTCCCGTTACTGGGGGATGTCCTCCACCCTTCTGTTGACTCGTGCAATGCGTGTAGCGATATGACACGCATGCGTTGGAAGCGGGTTCTTCACGTAGTCACTCACGTGACTCCGAAGTAAAATGCACACCATACATCAAAGGCGGCCTAAACAAAGCTTTTAAAGCACAGATCCAATGATGAATTTAACAGATGGGAGAACAAAATAGGAAACAAAATACAGAATATGTCACTGCAGCCACAGAGAAGGTGAAAACTTTAAAAAAAAAAGTGCAATAGCTACATGAGAAGAATAAGATAGTATTAGTGTAATGAGTTTAGAAGCTGGGATGTAATGTTAAAATTGTACAAGGCATTGGTGAGGCCAAATCTGGAGTATGGAGTATCTGTTTCGCCCAATTATAGGAAGGATGTCAACAAAATAGAGAGAGTACAGAGGAGATTTACTAGAATGTTGCCTGGGTTTCAACAACTAAGTTACAGAGATAGGTTGAATAAGTTAGGTCTTTATTCTCTGGAGCGCAGAAGGTTAAGGGGGGACTTGATAGAGGTCTTTAAAATGATGAGAGGGATAGACAGAGTTGATGTGATGAAGCTTTTCCCTTTGAGAATAGGGAAGATTCAAACAAGAGGACATGACTTCAGAATTAAGGGACAGAAGTTTAGGGGTAACATGAGGGGGAACTTCTTTACTCAGAGAGTGGTAGCGGTGTGGAATGAGCTTCCAGTGGAAGTGGTGGCGGCAGGTTCGTTGGTATCATTTAAAAATAAATTGGATAGGCATATGGATGAGAAGGGGATGGAGGGTTATGGTATGAGTGCAGGCAGGTGGGACTAAGGGAAAAAGTTGTTCGGCACGGACTTGTAGGGCCGAGATGGCCTGTTTCCGTGCTGTAATTGTTATATGGTTATATGGTTATATGGAGTGGTAGATGGATTGTGCAGAGATTCGTGTGCAAACATAAAATTTAGAAAAGTACAGCACAGGAATAGGCCCTTCAGCCCATAATGTCCGTGCTGAACACAATGCCAATTTACACTAATAGCGAAGTATGGTCTAGGGTCTAGACCCAAAACGTCACCCATTCCTTCTCTCCAGAGATGCTGCCTGTCCCGCTGAGTTACTCCAGCATTTTGTTTCTATCACTAATCTCCTCTGCCTGCAAGTGATCCTTATCCCTCCATTCCCTGCGTATCGACGTGCCTGTCTAAAAGCCTCTTAAACGCCACTATCATTTCTGCCTCCATCACCACCCCTGGCAGCGCGTTCCAGGGTGCAAGAGATTGTTTCCGTATCATGTAACTCGAAAGAAGCATTAGACTGTTATCACTTACTAACATTTCTATCAAACACTTTGCAGTTCACAAACCCATGCTGGTTTAATTTAATTGATACCCTTTCCCCCAGGAGAAATAATGACATTTATTCTCAGTGAAAAAACTTGCAACAGTTTAGAATGAACAGGAGACGATTAAACGCTTGGAACCTGTTTCATCATTCAGTCAGACTGCTGTTAATCTCCACCGGAACCCAGTTTCAGAAGCACTTTACAGCTAATTAATTACTCTGCAAAATCAATGTAATCTCTATTCCCAGAAACGTTGCTGAAGGATGTACAACGTTCTTTAATTAGCAGGATCAGAGGGTGCAATTATGGCCACACAAGTAGATAGAGCGGTGAAGAAGGAATATGGTAGACCTGCCTTCATCGGTCGGGGCATTGAGCATAAGAGTCAGGAATTCATGTTGCACTTCATAAGACTTTGGTTAGGCTGTATTTGGAGCATTGTGTGCAGTTTAGTTTAGAGAATTAGCTCAGAAACAGGCCATTCGGCCCACCGAGTCCGCACAGACCAACGAACCCCGCACATTAACGCTATCCTACTACACACACTGGGGACAATTTTCACACTTATACCAAGTCAATTAACCCACAGACCTGTACGTCTTTGGAGTGTGGGAGGAAACAGAAGATCTCGGAGGAATCCCACGCAGGTCACGGGGTGAACGTACAATCCCGGCAGACAGCACCCGAGGTCAGGACCGAACCTGTGTCTCTGGCACTGTATGCGCTGTAAGGCAGCAACTCTGCCGCTGCACCACCATGCCACCCTAGTTCTGGTCGCCCCATTACAGGAAGGATGGGGAGGCTTTGGAGAAGGTGCTGAATAGGTTTCCTAGGATGCTGCTTGGATTAGGGGGTGTGAGCTGTACAGAAAGGTTGGACAAAGGAGCAAAGTTTAGAGGAGATGAACAGGGCAAGGTCTTTTTTCACTCAGAGAGCAGCGAGTACCTGGAACGTGCTGCCCGGGGTGGTGCTGAAGACAGATACGATAGTGGTGTTTAAGAGACTTTTAGATAGGCACATAAAGCCGGGGGCTTTAACATCAAGAGCCTCGATCACCTTGACACAGCAGTTTGACTGCCTGACCGCAGGTGAAGGACAGGGAAGAGGTAAGAGACAAGATATGTAGGAAATGCAGATATGGATCATGTGCAGGCAGATGTTTTTCGGAGAGATAGAGGTTGAGGAGAAACCTTTTAGACTTTGAAAATACAGCGTGGAAATAGGCCCTTTGGCCCACCGAGTCCGCACTGACCAGCGATCAACCCGTACACTCGCACTATCCCACACGCTAGGGACAATTTACAATTTTTATCAAAGCCAATTGACCTCCAATCCTGCATGACTTTAGAGTGTGTGAGGAAACCGGAGCACCCACCCTGGGAGAATGAGCCCTGAGGTCAGGATCAAACCCGGGTCACTGGTGCTGTGAGGCAGCGGCACTAACCCGCTGCACCACCGTGACGTCCCTTTGGCTGCTCTCTCTGTATCTGTCTGGCTTCAAGGCAAACATTGTCATTATCTTGCTTCTTCTAACTATTTATTTATTAATGAGCTTCTTTGTGTCTCTCCTACAAGATTAATGCGTTATTAATGGGAAACAACTCCTTCAGTTTCCAAGGTACACAAAAAAGCTGCAGAAACTCAGCGGGTGCAGCAGCATCTATGGAGCGAAGGAAATAGGCAACGTTTCGGGCCAAAACCCTTCTTCAGACTGAAATCTTTCAGTTTCCATGCTGTTTGACTCCTCCATTCCCCATTTCCAGGTGCCCTCCCCTAATACCCCATTTATTGGTGCCCTCCCCTAATTCCCCATTCACTGTTGCCCCATTCCCCATTCACTGTTGCCCCAGTTCCCGATTCATTGTTATTCTAATCTCCCATTTACTGGTGCCCTCCCCTAATACCCCATTTACTGATGCCCTCCCCTATTTGGGTCAGTCCATGGTCACTGTGACAAATTAGAGAGTGGTCCTGACCTGTCATCTACCTCAATGAAGACCCTTGAACTATCTTTAATCAGTCTTTACAGGACTTTATCTTGCACTAAACGTTATTCCCTTTATCCTATAACCGTACACTGAGGACGGCTTGATTGTAATCATGCATAGTCTTTCCGTTGACTAGATAACACACAACAAAAATGCTTTTTACTGTACATCTGACAATAATCTAAACTAAACTAAACACACTTTGGGGCAGTGTGTTACAATCCATGGTCTCTATTACACACACCACCTGATGGTGCAGCGGTAGAGTTGCTACCTTACAGCGACAGAGACATGGGTTCAATCCTGACTGCGGGTGCTGCTGTCTGTACGGAGTTGGTACGTTCTCCCTGTGACTGCGTGGGTTTTCTCCGGGTGCTCCGGTTTCCTCCTACGCGCCAAAGACGTGCAGGTTTGTAGGTTAATCGGTAAAAATTGTAATTTGTCCCTAATGTGCAGGATAGTGCTAGTGTATGGGGATTGCTGGTCAGCACGGAAGCTGAGGGGCGAAGGGCCTGTTTCCTCACTGTATCTCTCAACTAAACTAAACCACTGTCACTGGTTGGTACACACTCTCCCTAAATATACACACCAGATCAGTGTGTTGCAATCAATGGTCACAAGTACACACTATGCCTATGTACACAAACCAGGACAGTGTAACTAGTACACAATCTCCCAATATGTATACACCAAGACAGTGTTACAATCCAGTGCACACTCTCCCAATATATACACACCCAGACAGTGTCACGAGGATAAACTTTCCCCATCCTCACCTTGGGAAAGTGCGTTATAATCCATGATCACCCGTACACACTCCCCCTACTTACACTCCTGTGGAGTCCAGGGAGAGCCTTGCAGCTGACTGCACGAGGTGGAGAGGTACCCTGAACCAACATCTCAAAACGGGGGAAGAGAAACTGATGAAGGCAGCGGCAGACAAGCGGGCGCGCAGCAACTTCAACAGACCAGAGACCACACACACAAATGTGACCTTTGCCACAGAGACTGTCACTCCCGCATTGGTCTCTTCAGCCACAAGCGGCCCTGCTCCAGCCGAGGTTTGGAGCAAGTGGCCGCCAACAACGAGGATGCATCACCCATCATGGACAGTCATGACCGAGGGGGGCCTACGACAGTGCAGTGTATGGTCACTAGTATACACTCTCCCTATGTACACACACCCTGATGCATTATGTTACAATCCATGATCGCAAGTACACACTCTCCCTATCCTCACCCAGTTGAGCCAAGTGTGTTACAATCCATGGTCGCTAGTGCACACACTCCCTATACACACATGCTGGTGCAGTGTTACAATCCATGGTCGCTAGTCCACCCACTCCCTCTATACACACACCTAGATTGTGTATTACAATCCATGGTCACTAGTGGATTCACTCTCGCTGTATACAGTGAGGCAGTGTTACAATCCACGCTCACTAGTACACATCTCCCTGTGTACACACACCCTGATGCAGTGTGTTACAATCCAGGGTTAATATTGCCGCTCCCCCTTGCTGATAACCTGGACTGTTTAATAACTAGTGTTTTAACAACCCACAGTTGTTCTTTAATCACGGAAGGGCTTGCGGCATGTCAGAGACTGGATCGAGTTGGACTGCGCCCTATATGTATCTACAACCGCAGCAAGTGGTTTGCATGGACCGTTGACGTCAGCAGCCACTGGTACCATAATATCCCATGCAAGGCGATAAGTACATGAGGGTGTTGACACGGGTGGACGAGGAAGGAACGCTGTCAGCTTAACACTGCTGTGAGATCAGATAATTGGTGTGTCCCTAGAGGCAAGGAGGTGGGAAGGGTATCCCTGTCAAAACTGCAGCCCTAATCCCATGATGGGCGGCACAGTGGCGCAGTGGTAGAGTTGCTGCCTGAGAGTGCCAGTGACTAAGGTTCGATCCTGACTACAGCTGCTTTGCATGGAGTTTGTACGTTCTTTCCCTGTGACTGCGTGGGTTTTCTTCGGGTGCTCCAGTTTCCTCTCACACTCCAAAGACGTGCAGGTTTGTAGGTTAATTGACTTTGGTAAAAATTTGGAAATTGTCCAGAATGTTTGGGATAGTGCGTCGGCGTGGACGCAGTGGGATGAAGGTTCTGTTTCTATGCTGTATCTCTAAAGTCTAATTCCATGTGTGCATCACCAGACTGAGGAAGAGCAGCACAAGAACAGACTAATCATTGCTGCAGGCTCTAATCATTGTCTCCATCTCCACTTTATGCAGCTTCAGGAAACCAGCCAACATAAACAAGAAGGGTCCCGACTCGAAACGTCACCTGTTCATTTTCTCCCTGACAAAGGGTCTCAATCCGAAACGTCACCTATTCCTTTTCTCCAGAGATGCTATCTGACCCGCTGAGTTACTGTAACTTTTTGTGTTTGTCGCCAGAGATGCTGCCTGACATGTTGAGTTACGTCAGCATTTTGTGTCCGTCTTTGGTATAAACCAGCATCTGCAGTTTCTTTTTAATGACCTTTCCCACCCCGGTCATTCCTTCTTCTCCCCGCGCCCGTCCGGCAGAAGGTACAGAGCTTGAAAGCGCGCACCACCAGACTCAGGAACAGCTTCTTCCCCTCTGTTATCAGGCTTCTGAACGGTCCTTCCATAAGCTAGGGCGCTGCCCGATTCACATCTACCCCATTGCGGACATTGGACTTTGTCTCTGGAACTGATGCGCTACAATGCTGAGAACTATATTCTGCACTCTGTATCTTCCCCTTTGCTCTACCTATTGTACTTTATTTCGACTGTATTTATGTACAGCCTTATCTGATCCAATTTCATGCATGGATAGCATGCAAAACAACGTTTTTCACTGTACCTTTGTACAGCCGACAATAATAAACAGAAACCTAAAGTTCTTCACTGCTTTCGCCAAGTCAGAGATCTGTTCTGGTTGCAACCCTATAAAACTTAGGTTCAGCCAAGTTTGGGTATTGTGCCTAGTTCTGGTTGCCCCTTTACAGGAAGGATGTTCACAAGCTCACGTTCACAAGATATAGAAGTATAATTAGGCCATTTGGTCCATCGAGTCTACTCCGCCATTCAATCATGGCTGATCTCTGCCTCCTAATCCCATTTCCTGCCTTCTCCCCATAACCCTTGACATCCGTTCTTTTTTTTTTTTTTTTTTTGTTTTTTTTGTTTTTGTTTATTTTATTAGAAGTTAATACAATATAAAACAATACAGTGGCACCTAATTTTAGGTGCCAACTATGTCATACCGTAATCCATTCTATGTACAACCTCTAGTTTTATGTTATGAGTAGGCAAGACAAGAAAAAGAAAACAATAGAAAGGGGAAAGAGTGGAAAAATAGATGGTAGAGAGTAGAAAAATGTGAAGTGTGGATATAAAAAATAAAATAAAAAAATAAAATAAAAAAGAAAAGGTGGAAAGTAGAAATAGAAGAAAAGGCCCCTTAAAAGAGAATTTTTCAAATCTATATTCGGAGATGTAGATCTATCCACGTCATGAACTGAAATCAGCAATCCTTACGGTACCGCTGCATCACATGATTCCAAAAAGTCGATGAAAGGAGACCAACTCCTTAAGAATTGGTCATATTTATCTATTAGTCGGAGTCTCATTTCTTCAAGGCGTGCTATGTCCATCATATTCCTAATCCACATTTTAACAGTTGGTATGGTTGTATTTTTCCAAAATTTAAGTATCAATTTCTTTCCAATTATTAACCCATAATTAAAAAAAACATTTTGGTCTTTATTTAAATTGGTATCTTCTCCTATTATTCCAAATATAATCCATTCCATTTTGGGTTCTATTCTTGACTTGAAGAGCTTTGTAAATATATCAAATATATCACTCCAAAATTTATTCAACTTTGTACATCCTACAAATGAATGTGTTAAATTAGCGTTTTGAAACAAACATTTATCGCATCTGGGAGAGACGTTTGGATAAAATTTATTCAACCTCGTTTTTGAATAATATAGTCTATGTAATAATTTGAATTGAATTAAATTATGTCTTGTATTAATAGAACAGTTATGTGTATTCATCAAATACTTTTCCCATCTATCCTTCGAGATCTTTATCATTAGCTCATGTTCCCAATCTTCCCTTAGTGCTTCTGTTGAGGGTGATTCTCTATCTAATATATTATTATAAAAGTATGAAATTAATTTTTGTGAATCAGCCTTAATATTCATTGCTTCTTCTAAAGGGTCTAAAAATATAGTTTGAAATCTATGTATATATTTCTTCATAAAGTCACATACCTGTATATATTTAAAATATTGATTATCCTTCAATTTAAATTTTAATTTTAATTGTTGAAATGATAACAGTTTACCCAATTCATACATATCCCCTACTTTCCTAATCCCCAGTCTATCCCATTGTTGATATGTGTTGGCGATGAGAGAAGGTTTGAATGCGGGGTTGTTCAATAGTGGGGTTAGTACTGATAAATTATTTACTTTCAAGGATACTTTTATTTGTTTCCAAATTCTTATTATATTGTGAATAATTGGGTTCTTCTTATATATTATACTATTCAATGTTATCGGTGAGAGCAGGATCGTTCCTATATCGTTCTATTTAGTGACATCCGTTCTAATCAAGAATTTGTCTATCTCGGCCTTACAAATATCCACTGACTTGGACTCCAAAGCTCTCTGTGGCAATGAGATCTACAGATTAACTACCCTCTGACTAAAGAAGTTCCTCCTCATCTCCTTTCTGAGAGAGCGCCCTTTAATTCTGAGGCGATGACTTCTGGTCCTAGATTCTCCCACCAGTGGCAACATCCTTTCCACATCCACTCTATCTATGCCATTCATTATTCAGTAAGTTTCAATGAGGTCCCCCCTCAACCTTCTAAACTCCAGCGAGTACAGGCCCAGTGCTGTCAAACACTCATTTTACTTTGGAGTTACGTGAGTGACTACGTGAAGACCCCGCCAGCACGCATGCGCGACATATCGTCTAACGCATTGCGCAGCGACTGGCGGGGTGAAGCATTCTCCCGCAGCGGACCTGCAGGTAAGTTTGCTAATCTGAGGTCGTGTTTTCTGCTCTGAGTTGTGTTTTACAGCAGGAGCAATGAACAAGGGCAAGAAACGGGTCGCGTCTAAACCGGCTGCAGGGGACTGTGAAAGTACTAACAGTCAGCAGCGACCAGCGGCACCTGGATCACATTCTATGAGATCCACAGTCACCGACATGACACCTGCTCAGCCGGTATCAGCACCGCGGGCTGCACAGTCCGAACCAGCTCCGCGGACCGGACGGAAAGCTAAGCAGAAGTCGGCCAGGCCGGTTGACTCGGGCCAGGAAGACTCGCTGCCGGGGAGCATACTCAGACACACTGCTGCAAGGCTGGGGAAAAGCCAGCACCAAGCCTTGAGGACGAGACACAAAGTCACCTGCGCTCTCAAGAGGCCGAGCAAGATTGCGTACTGAATCTGAGCCGCTGATACCTATAACCAGCTGCACAGAGGGAACTGCAGACGCTGGCTTACAGAAAAATTCACAAGAGTGCTGGAGGGAGTAACACAGCAGCTCACCCAGCATCTCTGGGAACGTGGATAGTTTAGTTTAGTTTTTTAGTTTAGAAATACAGCGAAGAAACTGGCCCTTCAGCCCACCGAGCCCGCGCCGACCAGCAATCCCGCACATTAACACTACCCTACACATACTAGGAATATTTCACACTTATACCAAGCCAATTAACCTACAAACCTGTACGTCTTTGGAGTGTGGGAGGAAACTGGAGATCTCGGAGACGACCCACACAGTTCACGGGGAGAACGTACAAACTCCGTACAGACAGCACCCGTAGTCAGGATCGAACCCTGGGTCTCCAACGCTGCATTCGCTGTAAGGCAGCAACTCTACCGCTGCACCACCGTGCCGCCCTTAAGTGAAAAGCTTTTTATTGAGTGCTATCGAGTCAGTGGAAAGACTATAGATGAAGACAATCAGTAGGTGACGACTCAGGTCGAGACCCTTCTTCGGACTCCACAGAAAGCAGAGAGGGAGGAGGTTTAGAGGAGAAAGTTTTTTCACACAGGGAGTAGTCAGTATATAGTACGCGGTGCCTGGAGGTGATGTGGAGGCATCATTTAAATTAGTCTAAGTGTTGGGCTATGGAACCGGTGTATGGAAATAGGATTAGTGTGGTTTATAGGTACCATGGTTAGCCTGTATTAATGGGCCTGTTTCTGAGCTGTATGTCCAAAACGGCATGAAAGCAGATTAACTGCTCACTATCACCTTTCTGTGAGTGGGAGAGTTGCCTTTGAATCAGTAGGTTATTTTTTTTCCAACAAATCCGACTGAAAATATTTTTTCATTGATACAGCATGGAAACAGGCTCTTCGTCCCACTGAGTCCACACCGACCATCGATCACCCATTCACAATAGTTCTATGATAATCCCACTTTGTCATCCACTCCCTGCACACTAGGGGGCAATTTACAGGGGCCAATTAACTTGTTACCCGCAACCCGCACGTCTTTGGGATGTGGGAGGAAACCAGAGCACCCGGAGGAAACCCACGCGGTCACAGGCGAGAACGTGCAAACTCCACACACGGGATCGAACCCGGGTCTCTGGTGCTGTGAGGCAGCGGCTCTACCAGCTGCACCCTAATTTGTCCCATGTACTTTGGTCTTAGCATTACCATGATCCAGTTTACTAAGAATAACTGATATAATTTATCGCCTGTTTATTGTTGCTCTGGGTAACTGCAGCAAATAAGAATTACATTGTTCCGTTTCATTGACAAACAAACACGTTTGACAATCCTGAAGAATTCAGTGGTACATTCTTAGGTTAAGTTGTTTTTATTTTATGAGTCCCATGTGTTTTTCTTTATATGTAGACCAGGGAGTTTACAGCAAGTTCATGTTAACTCTGTCTTAGGAGCAGGTTGTGTGATGCATACCAGGAGTGGATGGTGTTCCTGTCATCCATTCCTTCTACTGTCCAACATTAGACCCTGCGGTGGTACATTATCTGGGGAAGCAGTCAGTGGGGGCATGTTTCAAGTGTGGCTACACTCCTATGAGCTCAGCACAGCACAGGAACAGGCCCTTCAGCCCACAATCTCCATATCGAACACAAATGCCAAGTTCAACTAATTTCATTTGCCTGCACATAGAGTCGTACAGCATGGAAACAGGCCCTTCAGCCCAACTTGCCCATGCTGACCAGTATGCTCCATCGACACTAGTCCCACCTACCTGCTTTTGACCAAAATCCATTTAAACCTACTCTAATCAAATACATGTCTGAAGAAGGGTTTCGACCCGAAACGTTGCCTAGAGTCTGAAGAAGGGTTTCGACCCAAAACGTTGCCTATTTCCTTCGCTCCATAGATGCTGCCTCACCCGCTGAGTTTCTCCAGCATTTTTGACTCCCTTCGATTTTCCCCCATTTGCAGTTCCTTCTTAAACAAGTATATGTCTAAATGTTTTATAAATTGCAATCGTACCAGCCTCAACTACCTCCTCCGACAGCTTATTCCATACACCCACCACCCTTTGTGTAAAAAAGTAACCCATCAGGTTCCCATTAAATTATTTGGCCCTCACCTTAAACCTAGGTCCACTGGTTCTCGATTCCCCTACTCTTGGCAAATGGCACATTTACCCGATCTGTTCCTCTTATGATTGTGTACACATTATCCGTATTCCACCATTCCCGGCTTATCCATGTGCCTCTCTAAAAAAGACACCAAGTATTTAGTTTAGTTTATTATTGTCACGTGTTCCGAGGTAGAGTGAAATGGTTTTGTTGTTGTGTGCTATCCAGTCAGCAGAAGACTATACATGATTACAATCAATCCGTCCACAGTGTATAGATATGGGATAAAGGGAATAACATTTGGTGCATAATCGCAACAAATTGTTGGAGTAACTCAGCGGGTCAGGCAGCATCTGTGGAGAACATGGATAGGTGACGTTTCAGAGTGCTGGAGTAACTCAGCGAGTCAGGCAGCATCTCTGGAGAACATGGATAGTTTAGTTTAGTTTTTTAGTTTAGAGATACAGCGCGGAAACAGGCCCTTCGGCCCACCGAGTCCGCGCCGACCAGTGATAGACAATAAACAATAGGTGCAGGAGTAGGCCATTTGGCCCATCGAGCCAGCACCGCCATTCAATGTGATCATGGCTGATCATCCCCAATCAGTACCCCGTTCCTGCCTTCTCTCCATATCCCCATACTCCGCTATTTTTAAGGGCCCTATCTAGCTCTCTCTTGAAAGCATCCAGAGAACCTGCCTCCACCGCCCTCTGAGGCAGAGGATTCCACAGACTCACCACTCTCTGTGAGAAAAAGTGTTTCCTCGTCTCCGTTCTAAATGGCTTACTCTTTATTCTTAAACTGTGGCCCCTGGTTCTGGACTCCCCCAACATCGGGAACATGTTTCCTGCCTCTAACGTGTCCAAACCCTTAACAATCTTATATGTTTCAATGAGATACCCTCTCATCCTTCTAAACTCCAGAGTGTATAAGCGCAGCCGCTCCATTCTCTCAGCATATGACAGTCCCGCCATCCCGGGAATTAACCTTGTAAAACTACGCTGCATTCGCTCAATAGCAAGAATGTTCCTCAAATTAGGGGACCAAAACTGCACACAATATTCCAGGTTTGGTCTGCACACAATATTCCTGTCCTTCTCTTATCAGAAGCAGCACCATGAGATAAATGACATGCCCAATCTTACCCGTTTCTACGCTATAGTTTTCAATGAGGTTCATCCAGCTTACTTTGTCTTTCACTGACCATGCTGGCTATTTATTATTTCTGTGGGAACAAGGAACTGCAGATGCTGGTTTACGAAAAAAAAAAACACACAAAATTCTAGAGTAACTCAGCGGGTCGGACAGCATCTCCGGCGAACATGGACACATGACGTTTCTGGTCGAGACCCTTCTTCAGACTGATTGTGAAAGGGGAGGGGGATGCTTGCAGGGAGGAGAGGCAGGACAAAGCTCAGCAGGTGACAAGGTGGATACAGGTGAGGTGGGAGCGGGTTTGATAGGCAGATGGTTGGACAAAGGCCAGAGAGGAAAAGACAGAAGGTGTGAGACAAAAGGAGTTACGAATTGTGAAGCCAGAGGAAGAATGTCGGTGGAAGGGGAGGGGGAGGGGGAGAAATAGATGTACATCTAGGTGGGGCACAGGGGAGAGTGGAAGACAGAAAGAGGGGTGTGGAGGAAGGGAGAATGTGAGAGGGTTGTCGTTACCTATAATTGGAGAATTCAATGTTCATACTGTTAGCTTGCAAGCTACCCGTGGAATAAGAGGTGCTGTTCCTCCATCTGCCTATCAAAACCCCCCATCACCTGTATCGCCTAGTACCTGCCAGGTATATGTATTGGAAGGAAATGCAGATGCTGGTTTACACCAAAGTTGTAAAATGCAGGAGTAATTCAGCGGGACAGGCAGCATCTCTGGATAGAAGAAATGGGTGACGTTTCGGGTCGACTGTTAGACTGAATTACCTTCAGACATCAGTACTTGCCAGGCTTTATCCTGCCCTCCTCTCTTCCAGCATTCCCCTCTTCACTCCAACCATCAGTCTGAAGAAGGGGCCCAACCTGAAACGTCACCTGTCCATGTTCTCCAGAGACGCTGCCTGACCTGCTGAGTTACTCTAGCACTCTGTGAAACGTCACCTATCCATGTTCTCCAGAGATGCTGCCTGACCTGCCGAGTTACTCCAGCACTTTGTGAAACGTCACCTATCCACGTTCTCCACAGATGCTGCCTGACCTGCCGAGTTACTCCAGCATGTTGTGCCTATATTTGTTGTTCCCAGGGGGAGGCGCACGACGGCTGCTTCGCCAACGGTCTGTCTTTGTCTTTTTTCTTCTTTGTGGTTTTAGTTTGGTGTAAAATGTATGTTTATTTTATCTTCAGTTTTGTATTATGTGGGGGGTGGGGGAAATTTTTCTTATCTCTTTCCTCGACGGAGATACCATATCATATTGCCAGGGGTCGGCCTTAGGTGCTCCAACATCGTGGAGCTTGTGGTCCCTGGTTAGCGACCGACCTCGGGAACTCCAAGGCACAAGAGTTTCGACCGCCCCAACGCAGGTGCTTAGACCCCCCCGAAGTGGGAGCTCGATCACCGTCGGCGGATGGTTCGACTCCCCCGACCGCGGGAGGAAAGGAGGAAAGAAGATAAGGCTTTATTGCCTTGCACCACAGTGGGGAATGTGGAGGAGCCGCTGTGGTGGATGTTTATGTCAAATTTTTATGTAGTTGTGTGTCTTGTGGCTTTTGTGGTATGGCTGTATGGCAAACCAAATTCCTCATATGGTGCAAAACATATTTGGCTAATAAATGACGATTATGATTATTATGAATACCTTTCCCATTTCACCTTTGTACAGATAACGCTAAAGTGGACTGGGCCGCCGATAGATCACTGCAGAACAGATCGGCATTGCCTGGCCAAGCGCCTGTCGACACTCTGGCAAGTGAAGGTCACCTCCTGCTATTTGTATCGCAAACTGACTTGAGGAGGAGGCCGCCATCCCATTAACTATTTGGTGACTCCTTGCATCAAGGGAACCTGGCGCAGTGGGTAGAGCCAATGCCTCACAGATCCAGAGACCTGGGGTTCAATTCTGAGCTTGGGCACTATTGGTGTGGAGTCTGCACGTTCCTCACTGGGTGCTCCGATTTCCTCTCACATCCCAGACACATGCAAGTTGGAACAGAGAGCAGAGAATATGGAACTCTACAGCACAGGAACGGGCCCTTCGGCCCACAATGCCTTTGCCGAACATGGCACCTTCACGTGATTCATATCCCTCCATTCCCTGCGTACCCATGTAAGGACGACACGATGGCACAACGGTAGAGTTGCTGCCTCACAGGGCCGGAGTCCCGGGTTCAACCCGGACTACAGGTGCTGTCTGTGCGGAGTTTGTACGTTCTCCCCTGTGACCGCACGGGTTTCCCCCGGATGCTCCGGTTTCCTCCCAAGCTCCGAAGACGTACAGGTTTGTAGGTTAATTGGCTTTGGTAAAAATCATAACTAGTCCCGAGTGTGTCGGATAATGTTAGTGTGCAGGATAATCGTTGGTTGGCACGGACTGGATGGGCTGAAGGGCCTGTTTCCGCGCGGTAACTCGACACTAAATTTAACTAAACTAAAAAATCCACGTGCCAATCTATGTCTTTTGAACGCCACAATTATATCTGCTTCCACCACCACCTCTGGCAGCCCGTTCCAGGCTCTGTGGGGTTAATTAGCTGCTGTAAATCGCCCCAAGTGCGTGGGGATTGGAAGAACTAGGGGGGGCAGTTGATAGGTAGGTGGGGAAGACAGGTTTCAGAGATTAACAGGGACTGAGCAGAATTACTCTGTAAACTAGACTCATAGAGGGACAGAGCATAGAAAAAGGCCCTTCAGCCCATTGAGACTGTACTAACCATCAAACACCCATTTGATGGTGGCGCAGTGGTAGAGTTGCTAGAGGACCGGAATTTGATCCTGACTACTGGTGCTGTCTCTATGGAGTTTGTAGTTCTCCCTGGGACCGTATGGGCTTACTCCGGGTGCTCAGGTTTCCTCCAACATTCCAAAGATGTCCAGGTTTGAGGGTTAATTGGCTTCTGTAAATTGTTCCTAATGTGTAGGGTACAACTAGTGTATAGGTGTTTGTGCATGGACTTGGTGGGCCGAAGAGCCTGTTTCCACGCTGTATCTCTAAACTAAACTAACACTACTTTATTAATCCTATTTTAAAAATTATTCCCCACGGAGCCTGAAACTGTGTCTTGTATCCACCTCTATTGTTTCCTCTGGCAGCTCATTCCTCCGAGTGAAAACGTTGTCCCTGAGTTCCCTCTTAAAACTCTCCACCCTCACCTTAAAGCTCTGACCTCTAGTTTTAGAATCCTCTACACTTTATCCACGTCCCTCATAATCATGTGTACCTTCATAAAATCACCCCAAAGCCTTCTATGCTCCAAAATAAAAAGTCCCATCCTATCCAAGCTCCCCCTATAACTCAAGCTCCAGTTTGTAACATCCTGGCCCATCTCTTCTGCACCCTTTCCAACTTATTGACAAGCAAAGTGGCTAATGGGGCAGATTTGAACTGGGGACCAGAAACTGCAGATGCTAGAATCTTGAGGAACTCAACAGGTCAGGCAGCATCTAGGGAGGAAAATAGATGTGCAGTGCTTCGGGACATAGTCATAGAGTCATACACCGTGGAAACAGGTATTTTGGCCCGACTTGTCCATGCTGACCAACATGTCCCATCTACACTGGTTTTACCTGCCTGCTTTTGGCCCATATCCCTCTAAACATATCTTATCCATGTACCTGTCTAAATGTTTCTTAAACATTGCAATAGTACCTGCCTACATGACCCCCTCTGGCAGCTTATTCCATACACCCACCACCCTTTGTGTGTAAAAATTACCCATTAGGTTCCCATTAAATCTTTCTCCCCCCTCACCTCAAACCTATGTCCCCGTGTTCTCGATTCCCCTACTTTGGGCAAAAGTCTGGCTGTGCGTCTACCCGATCTATTCCTCTCATGATTTTATACACTTCTATAAGATCGCCCCTCACCCTCCTGCTCTCCAAGGAATAGAGCCCTTGCCTGCACAACCTCTCCCAGTAGCTCAAGTCCTGGAAACATCCCGGTAAACCTTCTCTGAACTCTTTCAAGCTTGACAACATCTTTCCTATAACACGGTGACAAAAACAGAACAAAATACGCTAAATACAGCCTGACCAAGGGTCCTGAACTGAAATGTTGCCTGTCCATTCCCTCTATAGATGGTGTCTGACCCTCTGAGTTCCTCCAGCATTATGTTTTGAGCTGGGGACCTCTTGATCTACAGCCAGCTTCCGGACAAAGAGCATTGGGTGAATTATCTCCAGAGTCCTGGCCAGCACATCAGAGATAATTGAGACACATTTGATCTCAACTGACACTCAAGAATTGACTATCCCATCAGAATCTTCAGGCAGTTTGGTAGAGGTTCCTGTCGTTGCCTCATTTCCTGCATATCAACAAATGTTTTAAAAAAAGCTCCCCCATTTACGAGAGAGATAAAGACGATTTTTTTTTCCTCAACATTTTTGGAACATTCTTCCACAAAAGGCTTGTGGAAGCAAAGCTATTCAGTAATTGTCACGGCAAAGATAGATGGTTTTTGGATAAGCAGGAGAGAGAAAGGTTATTGCAGAGAAGATAAGAATGTAGAGTTGAGGTCACTCTGACCAAAGCAGCCATGAGCATAATTCCCCTGCTTGCTCATATTTCCTTATTTGGTTGAGTATCAAGACTAGTCTAACAATACAGTTATACAACATGGAAACAGACCCAGCCCATTACCTCTACAGATGCTACCTGACCCGTTGAGTTGCTCCAGCACTCTGTGTGTTTTGTGCAAGTTTCCGCAGACACCGGGTGGCACCAACAATGGCTGCCTCGCCAACAGTCTGTCTGTCCTTTCCTTCTCTGTGTCTGTTTTGTGTGTGTTAAATGTTTGCTTTTAGTGTTCTTTAGCTTGTTTTATGTGGGGTTGGGGGGGGGGGGGGGGGGGGGGGGAAGTTAGGCGAAACCTTTTCTAATCTCTTACTTCGACAGAGATGCTATTTTTTCCGTATCGTATCTCCGTCCACACTGCGGCCTAACATCAAGGGGTTGGCGGCCTTTGCTGGAGATCGGCCGGGAGCTCCATAGCGGGAGCCTGCGGGACTTTAAAATCGCGGAGCTCGCGATCCCTGTCAGGGATCGTCTTTGGGGCTCCAACCATGGGTGTCGGCGGACATTAACATCACGGAGTCTCTGGTTAGGGACTGACATCGGGGACTCCAAGCCACAGGAGTATCGATGCGGGAATTTCGATCGCCCCAACACGGGAGTTTCGAACACCCCGGCGCAGGAGTTTCGATCACCCAACACGGGGGCTTTGACAGCCTACTACGGGGGCTTCGATCCCTCCGACTGCAGATGGTTCGACTGCCCCGACCGCGGGAGAATAAAGAGGAAAGAGATTGGACTTTATTGCGTTCCATCACAGTGAGGAACATGGGGAATCTCCTGTGGTGGATGTTTATGTTAACTTTTATGTAGTTGTGCGACTTGTTGCTTTTTTTTAGTATGGCTGTATGGTAATTCGCATATCACTGTACTTGAATTGGTACATGTGACAATAAACAGAACTTTGGAACCTTGAAGATTCCAACATCTGCAATTCCTTGTGGCTCCAATCCTTCTCTCTACTGCAGAATCTCCTCCAGATATGCTTACTTTGAGGAAGCACAGTACAGCGCCGGAGACCCTGGTTCGATCCTGACTACGGGTGCTGTCTGCACGGAGTTTGTACGTTCTCCCGGTGAACTGCGTCGGTTTTCTCCGGGATCTCCGGTTTCCTCCCACACTCCAAAGACGTACAGGTTTGAAGGCAAATTGGCTTGTGTCCCTAGTGTGTTGGGTAGTGTAAGCGTGTGGACTCGGTGGGCCGAAGGGCCCGTTTCCCCGCTGTATCTCTAAACTAGAGTTTCAGAGTTTCTAAACTCTGAGCGCTGTAGCTCCATCCTGGGGACGGAGTTGGATTCATGGGAGGTGGTCTTGGAGTGGAGGCCCCCTCAAACAGTGGAGCGGCTTGGACAATACAGCTCACCCCCTCCATGACACACTGGTCAACCTGAGGAGGACCGTCAGCAACAATGTGGTTCTAGCAAGTTGCAGCACAGAACGCCACAGGAGATCCTTCTTCCCTGTGGCTATCAAACTGTACAACTCCTCCCCCTTCTGTCGTGGGGTAGACTGACTCCCCTCCCCCAATCTTTATACATCTTTGCACATCCCCAATCCTTTCCACTCGTCACTTTAATTTCATGTTTGATGTATTGTGATTCCTGCTGCTCTTCCGCACTTCAACCATCTATCACTTGCCAGTCTTTGTCTCGCCCCCGCCTCTCTTTTGCAGCTTTCTCCCCCCCCCCACCACAACAATCACTCTGAAGAAGGGACCCGACCTGAATCGTCACATTCCTTCCAAAGATGCCACCTGACCCGCTGTTTACCCAGCACTTTGTGTTTTGCTTGAATTAAAAGCTATGTTAATTGAAGTCACATCAAAGTCCGATAAATTCACCAGTGTAACATCAAGACGGAGGAACAAGATGAAAGCACATCTCCGAGAGAATCTCTTCACTCAGAGGAAATCTGGGACGCAGTGCCTGAGGGGTGATGGAAGCCGAGACTCTCAAAATGTATAAGAAGCGTTTAGACATACACTTGAAACAACAAGTAAGATGAGGAGGGATTTCTTTAGCCAGAGGGTGGTGAATATTCATTACCATAGATGGTAATTCATTACCATAGATGGCTGTGGAGGCCAAGTCAATGGATTTTTTTTTACAGCAGAGATCGATAGGTTCTTGATTAGAGATAGACACAAAATGCTGGAGTAAGTCAGCGGGACAGGCAGCATCTCTGGAGAGAAGGAATGGGTGACGTTTTGGGTCGAGACCCTTCTTTCTTGAGTAGTACAGGTTTCAGGGGTTACAAGGAGAAGGCAGGAGAGGAAAAGATAGATCAGCCATGATTAAATGGCAAAGTAGACTTGATGGGCCGAATGGCCTAATTCTGCTCTGAATGGCCTAACAAGAACATTAAGATAGAGCAGGTTACAAAACATGTGCAGTGTAGATTAGTACTTGATGACCAGTATGGTGGTCTGAGAAGCCACATTTCTGTGTGAGTGAAGGTAGATACAATGGTGACGTTTTTACTGGGCTTTTAATTAGGGAGATGGATATGCAGGGAATGGAAGGATGTGGATCAGATTAGTTTATCTTTGCATAATTCTCAGCGTGGGCTGAAATGGCCTGTTCCTGCGCTGAACTGTTCTAAGTTTTATGTTCTAGGTTCTGACCCGCTGTGTTACTGCAGCACTCTGTGTTCTTGCAAGAGAATAAAACAGCCCAGCTTTTCCCAGACAATAAATTGATGGAATTAGTGGCTGCACTGGACAATTTCTGAAACATGGCACTAGAGGATAGAGTTACAATCCTACTTTTGTTAATATTAGTAATGTCTATGTGAATGGATACTATATCCAGGGGGCATTACATCCCTAGAAATTAGCTATTGAATAAATATCCATTCATGTTCTAATAGACCCGTGTGTGCTGGATTAACATAGATTTACTACATGGCATTTATCTTGTTTACATTCTATGATGGAGTCATACAGCATGGCAACAGGCCCAACTTGCCCATGCCGACCAGCATGCCCCATCTACACTAGTCCCACCTGCCTGCGTTTGGCCCATATCCCTTTAAACCATTCCTATCCACGTACCTGATCAAATGCATTTTAAACGTTGTGACAGTACCTGCCTCAATGACCTCCTCCGGCAGCTCGTTCCATACACCTGCTATCCTTTGCGTAAAATAGTTGCCCATCAGGTTCCTATTAAATCCCCCCCCCCCCCCCCCCTCACTTTAAACCAATGTCCTCTGGTTCTCGATGAACTTACTCTGCGTATTTTGACAGGTACATGGATACGATAAGCTTTGAGAGATATGTGCCAAATGTGTGCAGGTTGGACTAGTGTAGAAAGGCATGTTGGTCAGGTGTGGGCAGGTTGGGCTAGTGTTGGTCAGGTGTGGGCAAGTTGTGAAGAAAGGCCTGTTTCCATGCTGTATGACTATATGGCTCCAAGCAAGATAAACGGCATATAGTAAATCTACATTAATCCACATTAATCCACACGCGGAACTACTAGAGTTGGTATATTGGGTCGAAGTGCCTGTCCTCTGGTTCCCGATTCACCTAATCTGGGTATAAGTGTGCATTTATTCAATCTATTCCTCTCATGATCTTACACACATCTATAAGGTCACCGCTCAAACTCCTGCGCTCCAAGGAATAAAGCCCTAGCCTGTTCAGCCCTTCCCTGTAGCTTAGGTCCCTCGAGTCCTGGCAACATCTTAGTTTTCTGTGGGTACAAAATCCAATATGCTCTTTGTTTTTTAACTCCTGCCGGATGAGTTGATTGGACACAATGTGTCTCGTTAACCCCTCATTGGCCCCCAGCTCCGTGCTCTCTACCGCAGCAGACTCCGCTGCCATGGAGGGGGCTAATTAACATCATCACTTCACAATTACCATCCCTCAATTCTATTTTGCCCCCCCTCAAATCCGACATGTTCTCTCTTCTCAATTCAAGATTTGCTTCTGGCTAACTCAAGAAGTTCTGGTCACCCCATTACAGGAAAGATGTGTGAGCTTCAGAAAGGGTGCAGGACAGTTTTACCAGAATGCTGCCTGGGTTAAAGGATATTAGCTACAAGGAGCAATTGGTCTGAGGGGCAAAGTTTAAAGGAGACGCGCGGTGCAAGAGAGGGGTCAGTAGCTCGAATGAGCTGCCAGAGATGACGGTGGAGACCGATACGATACTGGTGTTTAAGAGATTTTTAGATAGGCACATGGATGCTGCTTGGATTAGAGGGATATTAACTACAAGGACAGCCAGGACAAACTTGAGATGTTTTCTCTGGAACGCAAGAGATTGAGGGGAGACGTAAGAGAAGTATATAAAATTATGAGAGGCATAGATGGGGTAGACAGTCAGAATCTTTATCCTGAGAGTGGAAATATCACAGACTACAGGGCAAAGCTTTCTGTTGAGAGGGGGAATGAATAAAGGGGTAAGTTTTTAATTATTATTATGCACAACGGTGGGTGCCTGGAACGTGTTGCCAGGGGTGGTGGTGGAGGCAGATACAATAGTGTTGCTTAGGAGTCTTTTAGATAGGCGCTTGGATATGCAGGGAATGGAGGGATATGGATCACAAGGAGGCAGAGGAGATGGGGGCGGCACAGCGGTAGAGTTGCTGCCTTACAGCGGCAGAGACCCAGGTTCAATCCTGACTGCGGGTGCTGTCTGTACGGTGTTTGTACGTTCTCCCCGTGACCACGTGGGTTTTCACCGGGTGCTCCGGTTTACTCCCACACTCCAAAGACATGCAGGTTTGTCGGTTAATCCGCTTCAGTAAAGATTGTAAATTGTCCCTGGTGTGTAGGATAGGGTTGGTGTAGGCACGGACTCGGTAGGCCGAATGACATGTTTCCGCGCTGTATCTTTAAACCAAACTAGTTTAACATGGTATAATGTTCGGAGTAGACATTGTGGGTCGAAGGGAGTGTTCCTGTGCTGTTCTGTTCTATGTTCAACTGCACCTCACTGTGCAATGCTCCCTGAAACAGCAGTCAGCGGGAGAGTCGGCATGAGAGAAATGGGCAGGGATCCTGGCACAGAACTCTTCTCTTGCTCAAAGGGCGGCACCAATCACCAGAGCAGCCAATGCTCACCAACCACCTGCGCGGTCCAGTGGCACAGCCGGTAGAGCAGCCGCCTCACAGTGCCAGGGACCCAGGTTCGATCCTGACCTCGGGTGCTGTCTGAGTGTAGTTTGCACATTCTCCCTGTGACCCTGTGGGTTTCCTCCCAAATTCCAGTGAATATAGGCCCAGTCGATCCATTCTTTCATCATGTGAACTGGTGCGACTGACATATGAACGAAGGATATTGCAGAAGAAGGTGAACACTGCCCGGTCCATCACAGGTACTGACCTCCTTACCATCGAAGGGATCTATAGGAGATGCTGCCTCAGAAGAGGCAGCCAGCATCAAAAACCCTTACCAGCCTGGCTGCAATCTCATTTCATTTGGGAAGGAGATATAGGAGCCTGTGAATCACGACCACCAGATTCAGATACAGCTTCTTGCAACAACCAAAGATAGATACAAATTGCTGGAGTACCCTCAGCAGGTCAGGCAGTATCTCTGGAGAAAACAGATAGATAATGCTTCAAGTCGGGGCCCTTATTCAGACCTTTCCAACCACCATCAGGCTCTTTAACACCGCACAACACTATAAACCAGCTATGAAGAATAGACTGTCTTTGCTTGCTCTAAGGACTTTGGGTTTTCTGCACCAGTAATGCGGTCATTAATGTATTGAACTTTTGTTTACTACATTCTTATCTGTGTGTGTTGTGTTTACTGCTATATAGAGTCATACAGAACGGATCCTGGCCCTTTGGCCCAACATTCATGCTGACCAAGATGCCCCATTTAAGCTATTGTCATTTGTTCCCGTTTGGCCCATACCCTTCTGAAGGGTCTCGACCTGAAATGTCACCCATTTCTTCTCTCCAGAGATGCTGCCCGTCCCGCTGAGTTACTCCAGCTTCTTGTCTATCTTCTAAATTGTATCTATGTACGTGTCCAAGTACTGTATGTTTTCCAGTACGTGCCTCAACTACGTCCTTGTCCCATATACCCCCCCCCCCCCCTCAGAGTGAAAACATTGCCTTTTTGCTCCTCTTACCTTCAAACTACGTCATTTGGCTTTTGATTCCTACCCTGGGTAAAATACTCCATGCATTCGTCTGATCTATTCCTCTCGTGATTTTATACACCTCTGTAAGATCATCCCTCAGCCTACAGCACTCCAAGGAATAAAGTCCCAGCCTGCCAAAGCACTCCCTTGCCGTTCAGACCCTCGTCCTGACAAAATACTCGTAAATCTTCTCTACACCCGTTGCAGCTTAACGACATCCTTCCGACAGATGCAGCTTCAGCTTCAGTAAGTAAACATTTTATCTGAAATTCCTCCCCCCCCCCCCCCATTACTACCATCAGTCTGAAGAAAGGTCCCGACCTGAAACATCACCCATTCACATTCTCCAGAGATGCTGCCTGACCCGCTGAGTTACTCCAGCACTCTGTGAAACGTCATCGATCCATGTCCTCCAGAAATGCTGCCTGACCCACTGAGTTACTCCAATACTCTGTGAAACGTCACCTATCCATGTTCTCCACAGATGCTGCCCGACCCGCTGATTTTGTGCTTTTTTGTAAAGCAGTTCCATGAGTCTACATTGAAACACTCTTTAGATTAGATGGTCAGACCCTTACCTTGAACACTTCCGAGAAGAATCCCGAGCCGATCTTCTCGCAGTAGAAGTCGTCGATCCTGGCCAGGGTGGACACAGCGCTGCACAGCGCCCGGTATGAGGAGGGTCGCATACAGTTGCAGCCGAGCATCGCGCCCGACACGGGGGCCGAGTAGGGCCCGCAGTCAGGCACCAGGACCTCGCTGGGCAAGTCCAATCTCAGGTTTGTTTCCCTCGCCATCTCTCTGCCTGCCCTCCTCCCCCTCCCAGCGGACCTACCCCAACCTGATTCACATCTTCCCCGGACTCGGGAGCGGAATGCAAGGGGAGACGGGGTGCTCCAGGAGTGTTCAGAGATGAAGCCTTCACACCTTCAACCCCGGCATTTCATCCACTTGGCCCACTCTTCGTATGATCAAACCCATGAAGAGGCGAGAAGCAATGAGCAGCTAGTGATAAACTAGGACTAGCCTGGATCACTTTGCGAGTCATTTAGATGCCCAATCACAATGAATCAATAAACCATCGGTCATTCAACAATAGTCGACGAATAGTCTTGCAATGTTGATCAATAACCTGGCTCTGCACAGCAACTAGTCGTCAATAATCCAGCATTGATAAATCAACAAATAAACTGATGAATTGGCGATCCATTAATCAATGATCGGTATAATCCAGCAACGATGATTGATCTGGCAAAGATGAATGGATAAAGCGATGATAAGCAGTCAATATTCAGCGTTCAATCGCAAACTAAAATAGCAATAGGTCTCCTGAACTTGGAGACTGGTCACTAATCACCATTGGGGTGTTGACCTGGGAGGTGGCTGAGGTCCCTTCACCCTGTGCATGGATTGTATTGATTCGGAGTGGGTAGAGTAGCAATAGAACCTCTTCTCTGCTCAAAGCCGGCAATGCTGTTAATTGATCCCGATTCCTGGTCCGATTCCAATCTATCTGCTCCTGGTTTGACCCGGTCTATCTAATCATGGACTGGTCTGGGCCTGATCCCAGTCTGTCTGATCCTGGTCTGACCCTGGTCTACCTGCTCCTGGCCTGACCCTGGTATATCTGCTCCTGGTCTGATCCCAGTCTACCTGATCCTCTTTGATCCCAGTCTACCTGATCCTGTTTGAGCCCAGTCTACCTGATCCTGAGTCCTGGTCCAGTCCCAGGATATCCGCTGATTCCTTGTCAGATCCCACCCAGTCTTTCCAATCCTGGATTGATCCCAGTTTGATCCCTGTCTATCTGCAGCTGATTCCAGATCTGATCCCAGTCTATCTGCTCCTGATCTGATCCTGGTTAGATCCCAGTCTATCTGCTCCTGATCTGATTCTGTTTGATCCCGGGTTCGCGTTCCTGATCTGATCTCAGTTTAGTTGCTCCCGATTCCTAGCCTGCTCCCGGTTTGCTCCGCCCGCTCCGGGTCTGATCCCGGTGTAAGTGCTCCTCCACCTTTGATCTCGGTTTAGCTGCTCCCGCTCCGGCTAGGCCTCCCGGGCTGCGCTCTCCGGCACCGGCTCCGCCTGCGATCCCGACGCTGGGACTGACGGAGCTGCCGCCCTGCGCACAGCGCTGGCTCCGGCTCCGGCTCCGGCTCCTTATGTGGGAGCGCCGGGAGGGCGGGGAGGCTGGAGCGGGGCGGCGCTGCCCTGCCCTGCCCTGCCCGCCTGCCGCAGACCCCGGGCGCCGCCTGCGGGCCACTGCCGAGCCCAGCAAAGCCGCCGCTCGGAGCAAAGATACTAGAGGATCTTTGGCTCGGAGTGTCCCAGAGCCCGGGACATGAAGGTCACCCTCACTCCCTTCACTCTCCCCCCCTCCCCATCACTCTCCCTCTCCCCCTCTCTCCCTCTTCTCTCCCCCTTCACCCTTTCCCCTCCTCACTCTTCCCTCCTCGCTCTCCCCTCTCTTCTTTCTCCTCTCTCCGTCACTCCCTCCCCCTCCACCTCTCACTCTTCCCTCGCCCCCTCTTACTCTCCTTCTCCCCTCTTCTCTCTCACTCTTCTCTGTGCCCCTCCCTATCAATCTTTCTTCGCCCCTCTCTTTTCCTCCCTCTCTCCCTTTTTTTCTCTCCCTCTCCCTCATCCCTCTTTCCCTCCCCCTTTCCCCTTGCAGAGATCCATCAATTTGTGTGTGTGTGTGTGTGTGTGTGTGTATGTGTGTATACATATGTTTATATATAAATATATATGAACTTTTTCCATTTATTATATTGTTTACAGTGAACCATGTTTACACACATATATATATTTATATTTATGTATTTATATATACGTATATCTTTCTCCATTCTGCTGTTTTGTTCTTGTCGTTGAAGGTCTTGCTGTATTTATCATTGCTATATGAGTACTGTTTACTCCATGCGTCTCAAGTGAACAAGCAATTTCATTGCACCCTGTGGGATATGACAATAAACTAATCTGATCTGTGACTTCTATTGCTGATCATGAGACTGCACTTTTCATGGTCAATCAATTGGAAATGTGTTATCCACAACAACTCTATCTAGGTGTAGTTTCCATGGATACGTTACCGATAGAAGCGGTCCCTAGGGACACTCGTTCAATAGGTAGTTTCCAGCGACAAGCTTTCTGGATTCAGTATCTGTTCACATATACATCACTAATAGTAACGAACAAGGGATTGAAAACTCCTCTAGTGACAGATTCCAAATTGCATTGTGTCGGCACGAATTGCACTGATTTATTATGAGGAAGAAGATTTTTTTTACTAAAAATAAATGTGTTCAATTATTTACAACAAGCAAACAACACCAACACACCCACCAGCAAATACAAACATTACCAATTATTCTTACTACTAAATATTAAATAACTATATTACAATCCGGTTCTACAATACATTCGGGAAAAAGATGGACTGTTTTATTCTTGAAGTAGTGCAAAAAAAAATTAAATTACTAAAACATAATAACCGTATGTTTTATTCTTTTGCAAAATGCAACGAGCTGCAGTAAGTCAACAGGTCAGAACATAGAAAATAAAACAGTACAGCACAGGAATAAGCCCTCCAGCCCACAATGTCTGTGTTGAACATAATGCCAAGACTTACTCCTATCTGCATGCACTTAATACATATCTCTCCTTCCCAAGGACCAATGGCACAGCCTCAGAATAAAAGGACGTACCTTGAGAAGGGAGACGAGGAGGAATTTCTTTAGCCTGAGGGTAGTGAGTTTGTGGAATTCATTGCCACAGAAGGTTGCGGAGGCCGTCAATGGATATTTTTAAGGCAGAGATACAGTAGATAAATTATTGATTAGTACAGGTGTCAGGGGTTATGTGGAGAAGGCAGCACAATGAGGTTGAGAGGCAAAGATTGACTGTCGGACCTGCCTCCACTACCATCCCTGGCAAAGCATTCCAGGTACTCACCACCCTTTGTTTAAAAAACTTGCCCCGCACATCTCCTTTAAACTTTATCACTCTCACCTTAAAGCTCTGACTCCTAATATTTGATATCTCCATCCTGGGAAAAAGTTCTGATTCTTTCATTTCTACTCCTTTCATAATTTTATATAATTTGATCTGGTCTTTCTAGAGAAAATAACCAAAGTCTGTGCAACCACTCTGTGCACTAATACCCCCTAATTCAGGCATAATTCTGGTAAACCTACTCTGCACCCTCTCCAAAGGCTTCCCATCCTTCCTGTAATGGGGTGACCAGAACTGCACTCAATACTCCAAATGTGGCCTAACCTTAGTCTAGTTTAGTTTAGTTTAGAGATACAGCGCGCAAACAGGCCCTTCGGCCCACCGAGCCGCACCGACCAGCTATCTCCACACATTTACACGATCCTACGCACACTAGGAACAATTTAGGTTTATACCGAGCCAATCAGCCTACAAACCTGTACATCTTTGGAGTGTGGGAGGAAACCTAAGATTCGGAGAAAACCCACATGGTTCATGGGGATAATGTATAAACTCCGTACAGACAAGCAGCCACAATCAGGATCGAACCCGGGTCTCTGCCGCTGTGAGCAGTAGCTCTACCGCTATGCCACCATGCTGCCCTTAAAGTAGTCCTACAAGGCTGCATCATGACTTCCTGACTCTAATACTCAATGACCTGATCAATGACAGCAAACATACCATATGCCTTCTTTAACACTGTATCCACTTGCGTTGCCATTTTCAGGGACTTGGACCCAAAGATCCCTCTGTACATCAATGCTGATAAGGGTCATGCCATTAATTATATATTCTCTCCGGCCTGAATATTGACCTTCCACCACATCCCTCAGTCTTCTATCAGTAATCCAGTTCTGAATCCATCTGACCAGGTCACTGTGAACGTACCTTAATCTTCTGATGACAATGATACTTTATTGTCACTTGTATCTATGTATCGAGGCACAGTGCAAATCTGCATACAATCCAGGCAAATCATACTATAGATAAGCACAACCATAAATAAATACAAATGTGCACCGATTGTAGTGCAATGGTCGGCTTCACCGAGACAGTAAACAAAGGGTCGCCATGTTTCTGGTGCCCACAAAGTTTCAAAGTTGTTAAGAGCGCAGTCTTATCTCGGCCTTAAAGGCCCGTTGTCCTGGAGACACCGATCCTCTCCCCTGTCCACCGCCATCTTGAAAACGGCCCTCTGACCAGCGTCCGCTATCGTCGCCTCCCCCCTCCCCCCCTCCTTCCCGGTTCCTGGTCTTTGGAATTGAGCAGGAGACGAGCCTCGGATGACTCCAGTTGAGTTCCTGGTTCTGCGGCTGGTGAGCTTCTGCTGGGAGCTTCTGCTGGGAGCTTCTGCTGTCCCGCACGGCTGATCGGGAGCTAATGGCCTGCCATGGGGGAGTTTATCAATTGCCTTATCAATATCCATGCCAGGAAGCACATGTGGAGAACTCTGGTCCAGAACATGTCAATGACCTGTTTTATAGTCTCCCCTGGCATTAAGGCCAGGGATGAAGGTTAACTGTTGGAGACTGAGATTGGAGAGTGATTAGAAATCTTATCTGTAATCATTAGTGTAGCAACTGGTCGAGCTGCTGCCTCCAGCACCAGAGACCAAGGTTAGTTACTGACCTCGACAGCTGTCTGTAGGAGTTTGCATGTTCTCCCTGTGACCGCATGGGTTTCCTCCCACACCCCAAAGATGTGCAGGTTTGTAGGTTAATTGGGCCCTCTGCAAATTGACTCTCATGTGTAGCAAGTGGATTCAGAAGTGAGATAACATGGTCAATGTGAATTCAATAGACTATAGACAATGGGTGCAGGAGTAGGTCATACGGCCCTTCAAGCCAGTACCACCATTCAATGTGAACATGGCTGATCATCCTGCCTTCTCCCCATATCCCCTGACTCCGCTATCAGCACGAGCCCTATCTTGCTCTCTCTTGAAAGTTTCCTGAGAAGAGGTTACTAGGGAAATTGACGAGGGTAAAGCAGTGGATGTTGTCTATATGGACTTTAGTAAGGCCTTTGACAAGGTTCCTCATGGTTAAGAAGGTTCAACTGTTGGGTATAAATGCAGGAATAGCAAGATGGATTCAACAGTGGCTGAATGGGAGAAGCCAGAGGGTAATGGTGGATGGCTGTTTGTCGGGTTGGAGGCAGGTGACTAGTGGGGTGCCTCAGGGATCTGTGTTGGGTCCTTTGTTGTTTGTCATATACATCAATGATCTGGATGAAGGTGTAGTAAATTGGATTAGTAAATATGCAGATGATACCAAGATAGGGGGTGTTGTGGATAATGAAGAGGATTTCCAAAGTCTACAGAGTGATTTAGGCCACTTGGAAAAATGGGCTGAAAGATGGCAGATGGAGTTTAATGCTGATAAATGTGAGGTGCTACACCTTGGCAGGACAAATCAAAATAGGACGTACATGGTAAATGGTAGGGAATTGAAGAATACAGTTGAATAGAGGGATCTGGGAATAACCGTGCATAGTTCCTTGAAGGTGGAATCTCATATAGATAGGGTGGTAAAGAAAGCTTTTGGTATGCTAGCCTTTATAAATCAGAGCATTGAGTATAGAAGCTGGGGTGTAATGTTAAAATTGTACAAGGCATTGGTGAGACCAAATCTGGAGTATGGCGTACAATTTTGGTCGCCCAATTATAGGAAGGATGTCAACAAAATAGAGGGAGTACAGAGGAGATTTACTAGAATGTTGCCTGGGTTTCAACAACTAAGTTACAGAGATAGGTTGAATAAGTTAGGACTTTATTCTCTGGAGCGCAGAAGGTTAAGGGGGGACTTGATAGAGGTCTTTAAAATGATGAGAGGGATAGACAGAGTTGATGTGGACAAGCTTTTCCCTTTGAGAATAGGGAAGATTCAAACAAGAGGACATAGAAACATAGAAACATAGAAATTAGGTGCAGGAGTAGGCCATTCGGTCCTTCGAGCCTGCACCGCCATTCAATATGATCATGGCTGATCATCCAACTCAGTATCCCGTACCTGCCTTCTCTCCATACCCTCTGATCCCCTTAGCCACAAGGGCCACATCTAACTCCCTCTTAAATATAGCCAATGAACTGGCCTTGACTACCCTCTGTGGCAGGGAATTCCAGAGATTCACCACTCTCTGTGTGAAAAAAGTTCTTCTCATCTCGGTTTTAAAGGATTTCCCCCTTATCCTTAAGCTGTGACCCCTTGTCCTGGACTTCCCCAACATCGGGAGCAATCTTCCTGCATCTAGCCTGTCCAACCCCTTAAGAATTTTGTAAGTTTCTATAAGATCCCCTCTCAATCTCCTAAATTCTAGAGAGTATAAACCAAGTCTATCCAGTCTTTCTTCATAAGACAGTCCTGACATCCCAGGAATCAGTCTGGTGAACCTTCTCTGCACTCCCTCTATGGCAATAATGTCCTTCCTCAGATTTGGAGACCAAAACTGTACGCAATACTCCAGGTGTGGTCTCACCAAGACCCTGTACAACTGCAGTAGAACCTCCCTGCTCCTATACTCAAATCCTTTTGCTATGAAAGCTAACATACCATTCGCTTTCTTCACTGCCTGCTGCACCTGCATGCCCACTTTCAATGACTGGTGTACCATGACACCCAGGTCTCGCTGCATCTCCCCTTTTCCTAGTCGGCCACCATTTAGATAATAGTCTGCTTTCCTGTTTTTGCCACCAAAATGGATAACCTCACATTTATCCACATTATACTGCATCTGCCAAACATTTGCCCACTCACCCAGCCTATCCAAGTCACCTTGCAGTCTCCTAGCATCCTCCTCACAGCTAACACTGCCCCCCAGCTTAGTGTCATCCGCAAACTTGGAGATATTGCCTTCAATTCCCTCATCCAGATCATTAATATATATTGTAAATAGCTGGGTTCCCAGCACTGAGCCTTGCGGTACCTCACTAGTCACTGCCTGCCATTGTGAAAAGGACCCGTTTACTCCTACTCTTTGCTTCCTGTTTGCCAGCCAGTTCTCTATCCACATCAATACTGAACCCCCAATGCCGTGTGCTTTAAGTTTGTAAACTAATCTCTTATGTGGGACCTTGTCGAAAGCCTTCTGGAAGTCCAGATACACCACATCCACTGGTTCTCCCCTATCCACGCTACTAGTTACATCCTCGAAAAATTCTATAAGATTCTATAATTCTATAAGACATGACTTCAGAATTAAGGGACAGAGGTTTAGGGGTAACATGAGGGGAAACATCTTTACTCAGAGAGTGGTAGCGGTGTGGAATGAGCTTCCAGTGGAAGTGGTGGAGGCAGGTTCGTTGGTATCATTTAAAAATAAATTGGATAGTTATATGGATGAGAAGGGAATGGAGGGTTATGGTATGAGTGCAGGCAGGTGAGACTAAGGGAAAAAAGTTGTTTGGCACGGACTTGTAGGGCCGAGATGGCCTGTTTCCGTGCTGTAATTGTTATATGGTTAACCGGCCTCCACTGCCCTCTGAGGCAGAGAATTCCACAGGCTTACAACTTTCTGCGTGAAAAAGTGTTTCCTCATCTCCGTTCTAAATGATTCGATGGGCCGAAGGGCCTGTTTCCAGGCTGGATCTTTCAAGCCGTTAATGAAAAACAATGAGATGTAGTTAAAGCTGATTTGAAACACAAGCGACTTCCGTTGCTGAAATCTGGAGCAAAATACAATCTGCTGGAGGAACTCAGCAGGTCAGGCAGGCAGCATCTGTGGATGGGAAGGAGTTGATGTTGTATCAGGACTAAGAGAAAGATGGATATCAGGAGGAGAGGGAGAGGGGTGAGAGAGAGGTCAGTAATCATTGGTGGACTGAGGGGGTGAAGGCTCTAACGAAAGGTTTTGCCGTGAAATGTCGACAGATCAATTCTCCTCCTCAGACGCTGCCTGACCGGCTGAGTTGCTCCAGCAGTTTGTTTTCTGAAATCAGATTTGAGCCCCGCATTCCCTGAGGGGTTCCTCTTCGAGGATAACAATGGAAAGATCATGGGTTTGTTGTCATAGGGTTGTAGGCTCTTCGGCCCATCAGCCACTTGTTTACACTAATCCTAACATAACCCATATTATTAGTCATAGAGTCATACAGCACAGAAACAGGCTCTTCAACCCAACCTATCCATGCCAACCAAAATGTCCCGTCTAAGCTAGTCCTATTTGTCCACGCCCGACCCTTATCCCTCTACGCCTGTCCTACCCATGCACCTGTCATTTAACTGATCTTATTGTACCTGTACAACTACCTCCTTTAGATTAGTTTCGAGATACAGCTCAAAAACAGGCTCTTCGGCCCATCGAGTCCGTGCCGACCAGCAATCCCACACACACATGAGACTATTTATAATTAGACCAAGCCAATTAACCTACGAACCTGTACGTCCTTGGAGTGTTGGAGGAAATCGGAGATCCCGGGGAAAATCCACGCAGGTCACGGGGAGAACGTACAAACTCCGCACAGTTCTAACGTTGCACTACCGTGCTGCCCTTTGGTCATAGAGTGGTAGAGCACGGAACAGGCCCTTCAGCCCAATCTGTCCATGCCAACCAAAATGCCCCATGCAATGGACAAGCAGCCTCCCTCAAGAACATGGATAGGTGACGTTTTGGGTCGGGACACTTCTTCAGACTGATTGTAGATGGGAGAAGAAAGCTGTAAGAGAGGCAGGGCAGGACAAAGCTTGAGAGGTGATAGGTTGATACAGGGGGAGGGGGGAGGGCGGTTAGAGGCAGATGGTTAGACAAAGACCAGAGATGTAAAGACAGAAGGTGTGACATAAAAGGACTGAAGAGTTGCAAATTGTGAGGCTGGAGGATGGAAGGTGTCTGACCCGCTGAGTTCCTCCAGCACTGGTGTCTTTTTTGGAGCAATTAACTGCTGGCCTTTTTGGCAATGGACAGATCTGATGAAATTAAATAAAGTAGACATTGGAATAAAAAGTAAGTGATCATTTGTGAAATCCTGTCCAATTTGGGTGGCACAATGGCACAGTGGTACAGTTGCTGCCTTACAGCACCAAAGATCTGGGATCGATCCTGACTAAGGGTGTTTGTCTGTACAGAGTTTGTACGTTCACCCTGTCCCTTCCTTCTTTGTTGTTTGTTTGTATGTGTTAAATGTATGTTTTTAATGTTCTTTAGCTTGTTTTCTGTGGGGGGGGGGACATTTTTCTAATCTCTTACCTGGACGGAGATGCGATTTCCCCCTAACATCGAGGAGTTGGCGGCCTTTGCTGGAGACCGACTTCAAGAACTCCACCACGGGTGCCTGCGGACTTTAACATCGTGGAGCTCACGGTCTCTGGTTAGAGACCCACTTTGGGAACACCAAGCTGCAGAAGCTTCGACCTCCCCAAGTGTGGATGGTTCGACTACCTCGACTGCAGGAGAATAAAAGAGGAAAAAGGTCGGACTCTATTGCCTTCCTTCACAGTGAGGAACGTGGGGAATCCTCTGTGGTGGATGTTTATGTTGACTTTTATGTAGTTGTGTGTCTTGTTGCTTTTTTTTCGTGTGGCTGTATACTTTAATTGGTACATGTGACAATAAACTGACCTTGAAACCTTGAAACCGTGACCACGTGGGGTTTCTCCAGGTGCTCCGGTTTCCTCCCAGATTCTAAAGACATGTGGGTTTGTAGGTTCATTGGTTTCTGTAAATTGTCCATAGTATGTAAGATAGAACTATTGTGTGGGTGATTGCTGGCCGACGTGGGATCGGTGGGATCACACTGTATCTCTAAACTAAACAAATTGAAGTACTAACGTCCTTTTGAGAAGCAAATCCGACACTGTTATTGTTTCATCATATAACAGTAGGCCCACACCACCTCAGCTGTGTCTGATCTTCCCTCTGCAGTTCCCCAGCGAATCACTTAACTTAGATGGTCAATAGGTTCTGAGTTTACAAATGATCTTCTGACTGGAAAGGGATTTCACAACTATAGTGCATAATGCAACAGGAAGATTTGGAAACACATCAGGTCAGACATTCTGTGTGAAATGTGGAACTATACAGTGTTTTATTTTGGACTTTAGACTTTAGAGATACAGTGCAGAAACAGGCCCTTAGGCCCACCGAGTCCACGCCAAACAGCATTCACCCCGTACACTAACACCATCCAACACACACTGGGGACAAATTACGATTTACAGAAGCCAATTAACCTACAAACCTCGCACTGCTTTGGAGGAAACCGTAGCACCTGGAGAAAACATGCGCGGCCACTCTCAATGTAAAAATGCTTAGTTTGGTTTAGTTTGGAGATACAGAGTGGAAACGCTGATCTTCGGCCCACCGAGTCCGTATGGACTAGTGAACCTTATATACTAGCACTATCCTACACACTAGGGACAATTTACAAATGGACCAAAGCCAATAGGTAAACCACCCTACCAACCTGTATGCCTTTGGATTGTGGGGGAAACCGAAGAAACCCCACGCGTTCATGGGGAGAGCATACAAACTCCGTACAGACAGCACCTGTGGTCAGGATTGAACCCGGGTCTCTGGTGCTGTAAGGCAGCAACTCAACTGCTGCGCCACCGTGCCGCCCCCATCTCTTAATTGTCACTGAATTCACTGTTCGTTGGGAGTGTTCCAGGAAGTGAAGAAACGCTGACTTAAGCATCTGGTTTTGTATTGTGTAGAGGCTGAAAGTCCCAGTGCGGAGAGCTGGACACCAGGAGATAGCCAGCGATGATGATTCTCTCCACTTGGCTGCCTACAGTTCTGCTGTTGGTCTCAGTACATGGAAACAGTAGGTGTCTTTTTTATTACGATCGCCTTATTGGTACAGTGTAGGTTTATTACTGTTGCCTGTACTGAGTTACAGTGAAGAACCGTGTTTGTGTGCTTTCCAGTCAATCCATGGGATATACTAATATCGGGATAGACACAAAGTGCTGGAGTAACTCGGCAGGCCAGGCTGCATTTCTGGTGAAGGTGGACACAAAATGCTGGAGTAACAACAGATCAGGCAGCATTTCTGGAGAAAAGGCATAGGTGACGTTTTGAGTCGAGACCCGTCTTCAGACTGAGGAGACTTAGACCTATCTTTAGACTGAAGAACATGGATAGGTGATGTTTTGTGTCAGGGCCTGTCTTCAGAAACGTCACACAGTTTAGATGAGTTTAGTTTATTGCCAGGTGTACCAAGGTACAGAGTAAAGCTTATTTTGTTGTGTGCCATCCACTCAGCAGAAAGACTGTACATGAATATAATCCAACCGTCCACAGTGTACAGATCCAGGATAGAGGGAATAACGTTTAGTGCAAGATAAAGTCCAATAAAGTCCGATTTAAGATATTCCAAGGGGCTTCAATGTGACTTGGATCACATCCAAGTGACATTGGTAGCTCAGGATCGCCCTCCAGTTGTTGATGGGAATGGTTCAGTTGCGTGAAAACAGCTGGGAAGAAACTATTCCTGAATCTGGAGGTGTGCGTTTTCACACTTCTGTACCTATTGCCTGATGCGAGAGGGGAGAAGAGGGAGTATTCTCTACAGATGCTGCCTGACCCACTGAGTGACTCCAGCATTTTGAATCTATCTTTGGTATAAACCACCATCAGTCGTTCCTTTTTATTACATCCTTTTTATCCTTTTTATAACTAATATTGTTTTTTTTTGTTACTTTATTGATCTTTCGATTATCATGCTATCTAATGTGCCTATAGACCAGTTATGCTGTTGTAAATAAGAATGTCATTGTCTTGTTTCAGCACATATGATAATTAAATACTGTTGATTCTTGACTTGCAATCACGCCATACGCATGCACAAAAGAGAAAAATTCCCTATTGGCTACGGTAGAGATGCTGCCTTACAGCGCCAGAGGCCCGGATTTGATCTGACTAGGGGTGCTGTCTGTACGGAGTTTGTACGTTCTCCCTCTGTGGGTTTACACTGGGTGTTACGGTTCTCTCCCACACTCCAAGGATGTACAGATTTGTAGGTTAATTGGCTTTGGTAAATATTAAAATTGGGAATTGGAAGAGGGGATGAGGTCACGATCTCCACCGTGATTGTCCTCCACACTCAGCTGCTTTATCCTGGTTGAGGTGTTTCCCGCTCTGGGTTCCCGACCAGCTCGAACCGAGTTGCACCGTTCTCCGCCGCCCAGGATCCACCAGCTTGGGGTCTGAACGTGACGATGTGTCGGTAGGGATCCTTCCACATCCATGTGACCGCGAGCAGGACATGGTTGAGTGGAGGCGGTGGGAACACACAGGGTAACGTGGCCAAACCCCCCTTAGTCCCAGTCACCATTGAAACATTCCCTCTGGGAGCTGAATGAAGATCAGACACTGGTCAAGAGAAGCAGGACGAGGGAGCTGGAGATACTGTAAGCAGGAAATAAGAACTGGATGCTGGACTCATGCTGAATGAGCTTTAGATGTGTCATAAGTTCATAAGTGATATGAGCTGAATTAGACCATTCGGCCCACCAAGTCTACCATTCAAACATGGCCGATCTATCTTACCCTCTCAACCCAATTCCCCTGCCTTCTCCCCGCAACCCCTGACACCCGTGCTAATCAAGAATCTGGCAAATCTCTGTCTCAAAAATATCCATTGACTTGGCCTCCACACCCTTCGACGGATATGAATTCCACAGATTCACCACCCTCTGACTAAAGAAATTCCTCCTCATCTCCATTCTAAAGGTACATCCTTTTATGCTGATGCTGTGGCCTCTTGTCCTTGAATCTCCCACTAGGGGAAACATCCTCTCCACATGCACTCTATCCAGGCCTTTCACTATTCAGTAAGTTTCTGTGAAGTACCCTCTCATCCTTCTACACTCCAGCCAGTACAGGCCCAGTGCCGTCAAATGCTCATCATATGTTAACCCACCCATTCCTGGGATCATTCTCGTAAACCTCCACTGGACACATACACGCACATACATACAACATACACACACACATACACGCATATACACACATACACATGCACACACTCGCACAAACACACACGTGCTAACACATATGTACAAACACGTGCACACACACACACACACACACACACACACACACACACACACACACACACACACACACACACACACACACACACACACACACACGCACGCACACACACACCCATGCCTGCACAATATACGGTTGCAGATGCACACATACATTCACAGATATATGCACACAGAAATGAGACACACACACAGTCACTGACATACACACAAAGTAGACACATACACAGTGTCACGTACACACTGTCGCATATACACACGCACGCACGCAAATGAGATGCGCACACATACAGGAATATAGACAGACACACATACATACACCAGAATGTAACACACACACACACACATACATAAAGTCACTCGCATGCACAAGACATACAAATGGACACACATACACGCACTCACACATTCATATAAAAACATACACAATGACCCAATGACACACACACAAACCAAGAGACATTGACACATACGTGCATGAACGCACGCTACAGAATCACACACACATAGATATACAACCCACATACACACACCCAGACACAAATAGACACACACGCATGGAGATAGGCATGCACGTACTCACACACACATGCACTCGCATAGACACACATGCAGACTCAAATGCAGCACCAGACACACACAAATACACATTTTCTTACCTGCACTTTCTCTGTAGGTGTAGTGCCACATTCTGCACTGTGATAATTTTCTCTTCTGCACTTCCTGATATACTCAACTTATCAACATTTCAACATAAGGCTGGCACAGTGGCGGCAGTAACAGTACCAGAGACCCGGGTCCATCCCGGTTTTCCTTGTGTGCTCCAGTTTCCTCCCACATTGCAAAGACATGCAAGTTTGTAGATTAATTGGCTTCTATAAATTCCGCCTAATGCGTAGGATGAGAAACTGGGATCGCATAGAACTGGTGATCGCTGGTTGGCTGGGATTCGGTGGGCCAAAGGGCCTGTATCTAGAAGACATTTGGACAGGTACATGGATACGAAAGGTTCAGAGGAATATGGGCCAAAGATGGGCACAAGTGTAGAGGAGGCATCTAGGTCATCATGTGAAAGTTGGGCCGAAGTGCCCGTTTCCGCACTGTATGACTATGATATGATTTCAACATAACAGGTGTCAGAGGTTGAGGGGAGAAGGCAGGAGAATGGGGTAGGAAGGGAGAGATAGCTCAGCCATGATTGAATGGCGGAGCAGACCTAATGGGCTGAATGGCCTAATTCTACCCCTATTCCTTATGACCTAATGACTGTCATCCCTCTCCTCTCCTGGCCACATTCGGCCTTCATTCCCAGTGTGCGCCTCCCACAGCCGACCTTGAGGGCATGGAAGACAAGACCCCACATCTTCTTTGCAGCCTCCTTCATTACTGTGTGTTTGAGTTATTGAACCAGGCTGCGACACAACCCGTCTTTATGTTCTCCACCGTATAACCTGTACAGGTTGGGTGGAGTGTTCAGCGACCTGTCGAGACTCCTCAAACTTGTGAGGAAGCAGGGGTGTTGATAAGCATGTTCTTTGTGACTTCAAAATAGAAAATCTGGTAGATTTAGTGATATTGGGGGATGAAGGCATAGCGCAGGGGATGGTGTGACCAGCCACGGCCACAGTGTAAGCAGACAAGCCTCGAGCAGCCAAATGGCTTACTCCTGTTCCTCTTTCTCTTGTTCTAATGCAAACAATGTGGAAATTTGCTGCAAGAAAGAACCGTTAAGTTTCAGTACAAAAGCAGGAAGTACTACCGATGTAGTCATTAATGTACTGGAAAAATAAACAGAGAACAGGACAACACATGATCTGGTCCTTCAGCCCGCCATGTCTGTGCCGAATGTGATGCCAAGTTTAACAAATATCTGCTGACTCACAGCATCAGGGATCCTGACCTCGGGTGCTGTCTGTGTGGAGTTTGCACATTCACACTGTGACTGCGTGGGTTTTCTCCTGGTGCTCCGGTTTCCTCCCACATTCCAAGGATGTATGTGTTTGTAGGTTGATTGGCTCTCTGTAAATTACCCCTAGTGTATAAAGAGTGGATGAGAAAGTGGGATAACATAGAACTAGGGTGGCAGAGTGGCTCAATGGTATAGTAGCTGCCTTACAACACCAGAGACCCAGCTTCGATCTCGACTACGGTTGTCTGTATGGAGTTTGCAGGTTTTCCCCGTGACCGTGTGGGTTTCCTCCAGGTGTTCCAGTTTCTTCTCACATCCCAAAGACGTGCAAGTCTGTAGATGATTTAGTTTCCGTAAATGGTCCCTGATGTGTAGGATAGAGCGAGTGTACAGGGATCGCTGGTCGGCGCGGACTCGGTGGGCCGAAGAACCTGTTTCCACACTGTATCTCTAATCTAAATTAACCTAAAGTTAAATTGGTGATGGATGGTCGGCACAGACTCAGCGGGCTGAAGGGCTTGTTTTCTAGCTGTTTCTTCAAACTAAAACTGCACACGTAAAAGGGAGCTGAGGGGCAAGTATTTCACACAGAGGGTGGTATGTGTGTGTTGAACGAGCTCTCAGAAGGAGTGGTACAATTATAATGTTTATAAAACATTGTTACAGGTTCGTGGATTGGAAAGGTTGAGAGGGATATGGGTCAGGCAAAGGCAAATGGGACGAGCGAGGTCAGCATGGACGAGTCAGGCCGATGGGCCTGTTTCCACGCTGTATAACTCTATGACTGTGTCATTGCACACGAGGTCCCAGGCAGTGAGGCAGCAACTGTACCACTTGCGCCACCATGTGGCAGCTTAGATAGTAGCATGCTCAGGAATGAGTGATGGACTGAGATCTTAGAGAGGGTTCAGGAGGCTACATATGAAGATAGACACAAAAAGCTGGAGTTACTCCAACATTTTGTGCCTGTCGTTCCTTTCTCTCCACGGTTACGGCTTGGTCTGCTGAGGTCTTCCAGCCGTATAGAAAGATAGGAAGATAGAAAATTGGTGCAGGGGCGGGCCACTCGGCCCTTCGAGCCAACACCACCATTCAATATGATCATGGCTGATCATCCACAATCAGTACCCCGTTCCTGGTATCAAGGTACAGTGAAAAACCTTTGTTTATGTGCTATCCAACCCTCATTTCTTGTTTCATTGACAACGGCGCATGTGAGGCTCACTGTCCCAAGTTCATGAGTTCATAAGTTCTTGGAGCAGAGTTTGGCTGTTTGATCCATCAAGTCTACTCCACCATTCAATCATGGCTGATCTATCATTCCCTCGCAACACCATTCTCCTGCCTTCTCCCCATAACCCATGACATCCTTACGAACCTGTCTGTGGAATTCTCTGCCTAAGAGGGCGGTGGAGGCCGGTTCTCTGGATGCTTTCAAGAGAGAGCTAGGCAGGGCTCTTAAAAATAGCGGAGTCAGGGGATATGGGGAGAAGGCAGGAACGGGGTACTGTTTGGGGATGATCAGCCATGATCACATTGAATGGCGGTGCTGGCTCGAAGGGCCGAAAGGCCTACTCCTGCACCTATTGTCTATTGTCTATTGAATCAAGAATCTATCAATCTCCACCTTAAAATTATAAATGTACGGCCTCCACAGCCGTCTGTGACAATGACGTCACCACCCTGCGACTAAAGAAATTCCTCCTCATCTCCTTTCTGAAGGAACATCCTTTTAATCTCCTAATTTCTTCCTGAAGGTTTATTTCAAACCTCAGATCAATGTCTTCCAGGCCTTTACTTACCCCCCCCCCCCCACCCCCCGCCCTCCACACAATTTCTTTCCACGTGAAAATCCACAATTTGAAATGTTGATTCCAAAATGTATTTGTTTATTGCCCTTTTTGAACCACAGTGGCTTCACAAAGATATTTGTGTTTTGGGGAAATATGACAAAGTGCTGGAGGGAGTGAACGGGTCAGGCAGCAGCTGAGAAGGGAACAGGACGGACAACATTTAGAACGGCTTGACCTGAAATGTCCTCTGTCTTTTTCCCTTTGGCTGGCACAGTGGCGCAACGCTAGAGTTGCTGACACATAACGCCAAAGATTCAGGCTCAAAAGGGTAAAAAATGTGAAAACGCACACCTCCAGGTTCAGGGACAGTTTCTTCCCGACTGTTATCAGGCAACTGAACCATCCTACTAGAATTAGAGAGCAGTCCTGAACCACCATCTACCTCATTAAGAGACTTTTGGACTGTCTATGAGTAAAGTTTGATCATAGTCTAGGATCAAACTTTACTTGACTTTTATCTTGCACTAAATATTATTCACGATATTACCGACGCGATATTGATTACCGACCCTTTCTATTCCAGCAGCCACTGCCGATGAAGTGTTTGCCGTGGAAGGAGGCTCGGCTGTGTTGCCATGTACGTTCACCCTCCCAGCCACTGATCACATCCTCAAACTCAAGCTGCGCTGGTTCAAAGGTGACCTGCGGGGTATGAATGCCATTATTACGTGTCTGTTCACTGCTCCCTTCCACTCCTCGTGCGATGAAGTGAGGCATGAGGCAAGAGGAGATCGGTTTAAGTTCATCGGGAACCTCAGCCGGGGAGATGCCTCGATAATGGTGGAGCGACTGGGACAGGAGGATAATGGTCTATATCAGTGCAATGTGAACAACATCGATGGACGTCCTCTATTACAAAAGGTCATTCACCTGACTATGAGAGGTGAGGAAGGCTCTAATTGTACCAATAACAGTGGAGCAGTGGTAGAGCCACTGCGTCTCAGTGGCAGAGACCCGGGATCAATCTCCCAATCCACCTTGTTGCAGCCTTTGCAATTTTTTTACCTGCACTTTCTCTGTCGCTGCAGCACATTCTACTGCGTTCTGATACTTTTCTTTGTTGCGCCAGCTTGTATACTCAACCTCTCAACATTTCAACATAATAGTGGTAGAGTTGCTGCTCCACAGCGCCAGTGAGCCGGGTTCGATCCTGACTATGGATGCTGTCTGTACAGAGTTTGCACGTTATCCCTGTGACCCTGTGGGTTTTCTCTGGGTGCTCCAGTTACCTCTCACATTTGAAAGACACATGTTAGTCGGTTAATTGGATTCTGTAATTTGCCCTAAATGCACCGAGGTACAGTGAAAAGCTTTTGTTTGCATGCTGTCCAGTCAAAGAAAATGCTATACATGAATACAATCAAGCTGTCCACAGTAAACAGATAAAGAATAAAGGATGCAAAGATGCTCTTTTAGTGCAAACATATAACATTGAAGTCTGATAAAGTCCCATTCAAGATAGTTCAAAGGGTCTCCAATGAGATGGATGGGAGGTCAGAACCGCACTCCAGCTGGTTGGAGGACCATTCAGTTGCCTGATAACAGCTGGGTAGAAACTGTCCCTGAATCTGAAGGTGTTATCTTATAGAATCTTATAGAATTTTTCGAGGATGTAACTAGTAGAGTGGATAAGGGAGAAGCAGTGG
The DNA here is from genome assembly GCF_010909765.2 of Amblyraja radiata. Classification (NCBI taxonomy): domain Eukaryota; kingdom Metazoa; phylum Chordata; class Chondrichthyes; order Rajiformes; family Rajidae; genus Amblyraja; species Amblyraja radiata. The sequence continues at coordinate 103,457,200 of NC_045958.1, read as the reverse complement.
TTGTGTTATATCTGGACTTTCAGAAGGCTTTCGACAAGGTCCCACATAAGAGATTAGTATACAAACTTAAAGCACACGGTATTGGGGGTTCAGTATTGATGTGGATCGATAACTGGCTGGCAGACAGGAAGCAAAGAGTAGGACTAAACGGGTCCTTTTCACAATGGCAGGCAGTGACTAGTGGGGTACAGCAAGGCTCAGTGCTGGGGCCCCAGCTATTTACAATATATATTAATGATTTGGACGAGGGAATTGAATGCAACATCTCCAAGTTTGCAGATGACACGAAGCTGGGGAGCAGTGTTAGCTGTGAGGAGGATGCTAGGAGGCTGCAAGGTGACTTGGATAGGCTGGGTGAGTGGACAAATGCATGGCAGATGCAGTATAATGTGGATAAATGTGAGGTTATCCACTTTGGTGGCAAAACCAGGAAAGTAGACTATTATCTGAATGGTGGCCGATTCGGAAAAGGGGAGATGCAACGAGACCTGGGTGTCATGGCACACCAGTCATTAAAATGAGGCATGCAGGTGCAGCAGGCAGTGAAGAAAGCGAATGGTATGTTAGCATTCATAGCAAAAGGATTTGAGTATAGGAGCAGGGAGGTTCTACTGCAGTTGTACAGGGTCTTGGTGAGACCACACCTGGAGTATTGCGTACATTTTTGGTCTCTTAATCTGAGGAAAGACATTCTTACTATAGAGGGAGTACAGAAAAGGTTAACCAGACTGATTCCTGGGATGTCAGGACTTTCATATGAAGAAAGACTGGATAGACTCGGCTTGTACTCGCTAGAATTTGGAAGATTGAGGGGGGATCTTATAGAAACGTACAAAATTCTTAAGGGGTTGGACAGGCTAGATGCAGGAAGATTGTTCCCGATGTTGGTGAAGTCCAGAACAAGGGGTCACAGTTTAAGCATAAGGGGGAAATGTTTTAGGACTGAGATAAGGAAAACATTTTTCACACAGAGAGTGGTGAATCTGTGGAATTCTCTGCCACAGAAGGTAGTTGAGGCCAGTTCATTGGCTATATTTAAGAGGGAGTTAGATGTGGCCCTTGTGGCTAAAGGATCGGGGGTATGGAGAGAAGGCAGGTACAGGATACTGAGTTGGATGATCAGCCATGATCATATTGAATGGCGGTGCAGGCTCGAAGGGCCGAATGGCCTACTCCTGCACCTATTTTATATGTTTCTATGTGTGCATTTTCACACTTCTGCATTTCTTGCCTGGTGGGAAGGGGAGATGATGGGGTGACTGGGGCGATAGTCTTGGCTGCTGGCCTTGTGTAAAGTGTACACGGGATCAATGGAAGGGAGGTTGTTTTGTGCGATGGGCTGGGTTATGTCCACAACTCTCTGCTATTTCTTGCGGTCTTGGATGGAGCTTTTCACAAACCATGCTGTGATGAATCCTAATACACCTGACAGTAAACTAAACTAGTAACTGGACCTTCTAGTAACCAATACATCCCAACCAAGGCAATTGGTTGGAAACACAAAATACTCTTGATGCTTCAATCTCAAGCAAAACAAGGTACTGGAGAAACCCAGCAATTCAGGCAGCATCGGTGGAGGGATTAGACGGACTGTCCATTCCCTTCACAGATGCCGCCTGACCCACTGAGTTTCTCCCTCACTTTGATTTAATTGGGCATTATTTGGTTGATTGATGCATTATTATTAAGTTTACCGAGATGGAGTGAAAATCTTTGTTTTGCATGCTAAGGTCAGAAGGTCGTAAGGAATAGTAGAATTAGGCCATTCGGTCCATCAAGTCTGCTCTGCCATTCAATCATGGCTGATCTATCTCTCCCTTCTAACCCTATTCTCCTGCCTTCTCCCCGTAACCTCTGACACCCGTTATGTTGGAATCATATCATAGACATACAGAGTGGAAACAGACACTTTCCCATGCAGATCTAGATGCCACCTGTACACCTGTTCTACCTGCCCGTCTTTGGCCCATATTCCTCTAAACCTTTCGTATCCTTGTACCAGTCCAAATGTCTTCTAGATTCAGTTTAGTTTAGAGATACAGCATGGAAACAGGCCCTTTGGCCCACCGAGTCCCAGCCAACCAGCGATCACCAGTTCTATGCGATCCCAGTTTCGCATCCTACGCATTTGGGGCAATTTACAGAAGCCAATTAACCTACAAACTTGCACATCTTCGGAATGTGGGAGGAAACCGGAGCACACAAGGAAAACCGGGAGGGACCCACTGTGCCGGCCTTATGTTGAAATATTGAGAAATTGAGTATATCAGGAAGTGCAAAAGCGCTACACCTACAGAGAAAGTGCAGGTACTAAAATGTGTATTTGTGTGTGTCTGGTGCTGCATTTGTGGCTGCATGTGTGTCTGTGCGAGTGCATGTGTGTGTGAGTACGTGTGTGCCTATCTCTATGCGTGTGTGTCTATTTGTGTATGGGTGTGTGCATGTGGGTTGTATATCTATGTGTGTGTGATTCTGTAGGGTGCGTGCATGCATGTATGAGTCAATGTCTCTTGGTTTGTGTGTGTCATAGGGTGATTGTGTATGTTTTTGTATGAATGTATGAGTACGTGTATGTGTGTCCATTTGTATGTCTTGTGCGTGCGAGTGTCTTTATGTGTGTGTGTGTGTGTGTGTGTGTGTGTGTGTGTGTGTGTGTGTGTGTGTGTGTGTGTGTCGCTTGCTGGTGTATGTTTGTGTGTCTGTCTATATTCCTGTATGTGTGCACATCTCATTTGCGTGCGTGTGTATATGCGGCAGTGTGTACGTATCACTGTGTATGTGTCTACTTTGTGTGTATGTCAGTGACTGTGTGTGTGCTTCTCATTTCTGTGTGCATATATCTGTGAATGTACGTGTGCATCTGCAACCCTATATTGTGTGTGTGAGTGTGTAAGTGTGTGGGTCTGTGTGTGTGTGTGGGTCTGTGTGTGTGTGGGTCTGTGTGTGTGTGGGGGTCTGTGTGTGTTTGTGTGTGAGCATGTGTGTGTGTGGATGTGTGGGTCTGTGTGTGTGTATGTGTGTGTATGTGGGCATGTGTGTGTCTATGTGCGTGCATGTGTTTGTACATGTGTGATAGCATATGTCTGTTTGTGAGTGTGTACATGTGTTTGTGTGCATGTTGTGTGTATATGCGTGTGTGTGTGTGCGCATGTTGTGTGTATGTGTGTGTGTGAGTGCATTCATGCCTATGTGCGTGTGTTCGTGAGCATATGTGTGTGTGTAAGTGATGCATCATAACGCTGGACACAAACTGTGATAGGGATTTGCTGGGAGGTGACTTCTGAAGTCACTGAATGGAGGTGAGGAGGGTGGGGAGGGGAGGGTAGGGGAGGAGACTGTGGTGCCAACGACTGAAAGGTGGGATTTAATGAGACCTTCTCTGAACTTCACCACCCGTGTAAGACCTTCAAAGCTCATAATGACCATGCCCATGGGTGTTGAGCCCTGCATTGATCTGTGGGGAGACCTCTGCCCAGCACTACACCTGGAGTTCTCTCAGTCCCTGTACATCAGGGCTGCCTCCTCTCATCCTTGCCCATTAAGATGTCCACCGACATGTCCAGTGGAGGTTTACTGGGAGTATAAAGATGGAGTTAAAGGGGAAGTGAGTACAGTGAAAGTTACAAAAGACTCCCGAATTATTGGGAAAGAAAGTTCGTGAAGGCAACAAGAGAGTAAGGTCAGGGGCAATAGTGACCGGTGTGTGAGGGGGAGGTGAATACCGAAGTCAAAGTGTTGTATATGAATGTGCAAAATATGAATTAAAGTGGACGAGCTTGAGGCTCAGTTGGAAATTGGCAAGTATGATTTTGTGGGATTTACAGAGACATGGCTGCAAGAGGGCCAGGGCTGGGAGCTGAATATTCTAGTGTATACCTCCTATTGAAAAGCCAGACAGGTGGGCAGAGGGGGTGGGGTAGCTCTGTTGGTGAGGAATGAAATTCAGTCCCTTGCATGGGGTGTCATTGAAACAGGAGATGTGGAGTCGGTATGGATAGAACTAAGGAATTGTAAGGGTAAAGGCCCCCAAACAGTAGCCTGGATATAGGGTGCAAGTTGAATCAAGAGTTAAAATTGGCATGTCGTAAAGGTAATGCTACGGTTGTTATGGGAGATTTCAACATGCAGGTAGACTGGGAAAATCCGGTTGGTACTGGACCCCAAGAAAGGGAGTTTGTGGAGTGCCTCCGAGATGGATTCTTAGAGCAGCTTGTACAGGAGCCTACCAGGGAGAAGGCAATTCTGGATTTAGTGTTATGTAATGAACCGGATTTGATAAGGGAACTTGAGGTTAAGGAGCCATTAGGAGGTAGTGACCATAATATGGTAAGTTGTAATCTCCAATATGAGAGGGAGAAGGGTAAATCGGAGGTGTCCGTGTTACAGTTGAACAAAGGGGACAATGGAGCCATGAGGGAGGAGCTGGCCAAAGTTGATTGGAAAGATACTCTAGCAGGTATGACAGTGGAACAACAATGGTAGGTATTTCTGGGAATAATACAGAAGGTACAGGATCACTTCATTCCAAAGAGGAAGAAAGATTCCAAGGGGAGTAAGGGACGACCATGGCTGACAAGGAAAGTCAGGGTCAGATTAAAAATAATAGAAAAGAAGTACAACATAGCAAAGATGAGCGGGAAGCAAGAGGATTGGGTAATGTTTAAAGAGCAACAGAAGATAACTAAAAACGCAATACGGGGAGAAAAGATGAGGTGCGAGGGTAAGCGAGCCAAGAATAAAAAGGATAGTAAAAGCTTCTTTATGTATGTGAAGAGGAAAAAAATAGTTAAGAGCAAAGTTGGACCCTTGAAGACTGAAAAAGGTGAATTTATTATGGGAAACAAGGAAATGGCAGGTGAGTTGAACAGGTACTTTGGATCCGTCTTCACTAAGGAGGACACAAATAATCTTCCTGATGTACTAGTGGCCAGAGGATCTTGGGTGACTGAGGAACTGAAGGAAATCCACATTAGGCAGAAATGGTGTTGGGTAGACTGATGGGACTGAAGGCTGATAAATCCCCAGAGCCTGATGGTCTGTATCCCAGGGTACTTAAGGAAGTGGCTCTAGAAATTGTGGATGCATTGGTGATAATTTCCCAATGTACTATAGATTCAGGATCAGTTCCTGTGGATTGGAGGGTAGCTAAAGTTATCCCACTTTTTAAGAAAGGCGGGAGAGAGAAAACAGGGACTTATAGACCATTTAGCCTGATATCAGTGGTGGGGAAGATGCTGGTCAATCATAGAAGATGAAATAGCAGTGGATAGCAGTGACAGGATCGGTCCGAGTCAGCATGGATTTACGAAGGGGAAATCATGCTTGACTAATCTTCTGGAAGTTTTTGAGGATGTAAATAGGAAAATGGACAAGGGAGGGGGCGCTGTCCTGTGGTGTGGCTGCCCAGCCTGCAGCTGTTCGTTTTTCACTCTTTTAAAAAATTTTTAGTGAGTTTTAGTGTTTTGTTTATGGAGTTCTAGACTTTTCTATGTGGGGTGGGGAGGGGGAAATCTACTTTTCAGTGTTCCTACCTGGTCAGAGAGGTAGCTTTTCTCCGGGCTGCATTTTCGACCCGTCCTCGCGGCCTACCAGCGGTCCTGGAGCGGCGTTTTGTGAGGGGACTGCCCAGTACCTCGGCTTCGGCGGCGGCACAGCGCTGGAGTGCTATTGCGGAGCGGGCGATGCCTTGCCTGGGTCGCTGCGCTGAGACCGCCGAGATAAACATCGCGGAGCTGCGGGTCTGTGGAGCGGCCAGCTGCGGGCGGCGGCGCTGAACTTAAACATCGGGAGCCTGGGATCTCTCGATGAGATGGCCAGTGGTAGAGCTCCAACCGGCGCGGCCTTGTTGGCTTCGGAAGCCACGGTCTCCGGTGAGGGAAGCGGCCGTTCCAGGGTTCCCATGCCGCCGAGAGGATTCTCCCGACGCCGGAGTACAATCATCCAGCGAGAACGGCCTGGAACATCGGGCCTCCTTAAAGGCAACTGTGGAGGCCTCAAATAGGCCCGACTATGGGTGGACATGGGATGGGGACTGGACACTGTGCCTTCACTCATAATGGGAACCATTGTGGGGGGATGTTTTTATGTTTAAATTTCTTTATTATTGTTATGTCTGTATTCTTTCTTTATGTGCTGCATGGCAAGAAGCATTTCACTACACCTAGGTGTATGTGATAAATAAAATTACCTTTGAACCTTTGAACCTTTGAGAGCCAGTGGATGTAGTGTACCTGGACTTTCAGAAAGCATTTGATTAGGTCCCACATTGGAGACTGGTGGGCAAAATTAGGGCACATGGTATTGGGGGTGGAGTGCTGACATGGATAGAAAATTGGTTGGCAGACAGGAAACAAAGAGTAGGGATTAACGGGTCCCTTTCAGAATGGCAGGCAATGACTAATGGTGTACCGCAAGGCTCGGTGCTGGGACCGCAGCTATTTACAATATACATCAATGATTTAGATGAAGGGATTCGAAGTAACTAACAAATTTGCAGATGACACAAAGCTGGGTGGTAGTGTGAACTGTGAGGAGGATGCTATGAGAATGCAGGGTGACTTGGACATGTTGGGTGAGTGGGCAGATGCATGGCAGATGCAGTTTAATGTGGATAAATGTGAGGTTATCCACTTTGGTAGCAAAAACAGGAAGGCAGATTATTACCTAAATGGTGTCAACTTGAGTAAAGGGGAAGTACAATGAGATCTGGGGGTCCTTGTTCATTAGTCAATAAAAGTAAGCATGCAGGTACAGCAGGCAGTGAAGAAAGCTAATAGCATGTTGGCCTTCATAACAAGAGGAGTTGAGTATAGGAGCAAAGAGGTCCTTCTGCAGTTGTACAGGGCCATAGTGAGACCACACCTGGAGTATTGTGTGCAGTTTTGGTCTCCAAATTTGAGGAAGAACATTCTTGCTATTGAGGGAGTGCAGCGTAGGTTCACAAGGTTAATTCCCGGGATGGCGGGACTGTCATATGCTGAGAGAATGGAGTGGTTGGGTTTGTACACTCTGGAATTTAGAAGGATGAGAGGGGTTTCTATTGAAAAATATAATATTATTAAGGGTTTGGACACGCTAGAGGCTGAAAACATGTTCCTGATGTTGGGGGAGTCCAGAACCAGGAGCCACAGTTTAAGAATAAGGGGTAAGGCATTTAGAACTTTTTCACACAGGGAGTTGTGAGGCTGTGGAATTCTCTGCCTCAGAAGGGGGTGAAGGCCGGTTCTCTGGATACTTTCAAGAGAGAGCTTGATAGGGCTCTTAAAGTTAGCGGATTCAGGGGATATGGGAAGAAGGCAGGAACGGGGTACTAATTGTGGATGATCAGCCATGATCACATTGAGTTGCGGTGCTGGCTCGAAGGGCCGAATGGCCTACTCCTGCACCTATTGTATATTGTCTATTGTCTATTATGAGAATGATCCCAGAAATCAGTGGGTTAACATATGATGAGCGTTTTATGGCACTGGGCCTGTACTGGCTGGAGCCAGGATGGAAATCGCTATCAAAACATGATTTAAATTGAAGGATAATCAATATTTTAAATATATACAGATATGTGACTTCATGAAGAAATATACACATAGATTTCAAACTATATTTTTAGACCCTTTAGAAGAAGCAATGCATATTAAGGCTGATTCACAAAAACTAATATCATACTTTTATAATAATATATTAAATAGAGAATTACCCTCAACAGAAGCACTAAGAGAAGATTGGGAACATGAGCTAATGATAAAGATCTCGAAGGATAGATGGGAAAAGTATCTGATGAACACACATAATTGTTCTATTAATGCAAGACATAATTTAATTCAATTCAAATTATTACATTGACTATATTATTCAAAAACGAGGTTGAATAAATTTTATCCAAACGTCTCTCCCAGATGCGATAAATGTTTGTTTCAAAACGCTAATATAACACATTCATTTGTAGGATGTACAAAGTTGAATACATTTTGGAGCGATATATTTGATATATTTACAAAGCTTTTCAAGTCAAGAACAGAACCTAAAACGGAATGGACTATATTTGGAATAATTGTAGAAGATATGAATTTAAAGAAAGACCAAAACGTTTTTTTTAATTATGGGTTAATAATTGGAAAGAAATTGATACTTACATTTTGGAAAAAATACAACCATACCAACTGTTAAAATGTGGATTAGGAATATGATGGACATAGCACGCCTTGAAGAAATGAGACTCCGACTAATAGATAAATATGACCAATTCTTAAGGAGTTGGTCTCCTTTCATCGACGTTTTGGAATCATGTGATGCAGCGGTACCGTAAAGATTGCTGATTTCAGTTCATGCCGCGGATAGATCTACATCTCCGAATAAAGATTTGAAAAATTCTCTTTTAAGGGGCCTTCTCTCCTATTTCTACTTTCCACTTTTTCTTTTTTTTTATATACACACTTCACGTTTTTCTATTCTCTACCATCTATTTTTCCCTTTTTCCCCCTTTCTATTGTTTTCTTTTTCTTGTCTTGCTTACTTCCTTCTCAAAAAATTTAAAACAAAACAAAAAAAAAAAAAAACACGGGGGGGACACAAATTCTTGGTGGCCGCTCGCGCACGCACACGCACACATGCAGGCTTCGGCCGTCGGCCCTGTGGACGATAACATCGGGGGCTGATCTGGTTGGTGACCGACTCCAGCAACAGCAGCTTCGTCCGCCCTGTATAGTGGTGCTTCAATCGGCCCGTTCGCGGGGCCTTTCGTCGCCCGGCGCGGCTTAAAACCGGCCGCAGGAGCTTCCATCGCCCGGCGGTGCGATGAAAGGTCCTGCTAACGGGCCGATTCAAGCTCCGCTCTATGATCTTTGCTCCACCAGGACCTCCCTCCTCCAATCACCTCAGTCCCACCCCCGTACTTCCGCCTCGGAACGACACCTCCATCCTCCAATCATCACGCTGAATCATAATGTCTCGCCCCCCCTTCGCCCACCCACTGCCTGCTGACCGACGTCTCTCTTGTCCAATTGGCGCCCTTGATCATCAGTTCCACCCGCAGTCTCGTGGAAAGCGGTGATTTGTAATAGTTTTTCTACCGAATTATTAAACATGGGGGGGGATTGTCCCCCGCCTCTCAAAGCATGAGGAGGACGTGCACCCTCAGCCCCCCCCCGGGATTTCCGCCCATGGGCTGTAGGATAGAAGGATGAGAGGGTACTTCATAGAAACTTACTGTATAGTGAAAGGCCTGGATCGAGTGGATGTGGAGAGGATGTTTCCACTAGTGGGAGAGTCAAGGACCAGAGACCACAGCCTCAGAATAAAAGGATGTACCTTTAGAATGGAGATGAGGAAGAGTTTCTTTAGTCAGAGGGTGGTGAATCTGTGGAACGCATTGCCACAGAAGGCTGTGGAGGTCAAGTCAATGGATATTTTTGTGGCAGAGATTTGCCAGATTCTTGATTAGTACGGGTGTCACAGGTTACCAGCGGAAGGCAGGAGAATGGGTTTGAGAGGGTAAGATAGATCAGCCATGTTTGAATGGTAGACTTGATGGGCCGAATGGCCTAATTCATTTCATACCACTTATGAACTTATGACACGTATAAAGCTCATTCAGCATGAGTCCAGCATCCAGTTCTTATTTTCAGCTTACAGTATCTCCAGCTCCCTCGTCCTGCTTCTCTTGACCGGTGTCTGTCCTTCCCTCAGCTCCCAGAGGGAATGTCTCAGTGGTGACTGGGACTGAGGGGGCTTCGGCTACGTTACCCTGTGTCTTCTCACCGCCTCTGCCGAGCCACATGCCTCGCACGGTCACATGGATGAGGAAGGATCCCTACCGGCACATCGTCGCGTTCAGACCCCAAGCTGATGGATCCTGGGCGGCGGAGAAAGGAGCAACTCGGTTCGTGCTGGCCGGGGACCCAGAGTTGGGAAACGCCTCAACCAGGATAAAGCAGCTGAGGGTGGAGGACAGTGACGACTACCTGTGTCTCGTGACCTCGACCTACCATCTGTTCCTGTGCGAGATCCAACTGCAAGTTGCAACAGGTAAGAAACCCCATCAACTCATGCTGCAGTGTGCAGCGAAGGTATTTAGGTTTAGCTTTAGTGCTAGGTTTTTGTTTTGTATTGTCACGTGTACTGAAGTATAGTTAAAAAGCTTGTGTTTGTAAGGCTATCTGATCAAGTCATATAATACTGTATGCGAATACAATAAAACCAAACACAAGTACCACATGAATTGATTGGGTAGACGCACACTCTTGCCCAGAGCAGGGAACTCGAGAACCAGAGGACAATGGTTTAAGGGGAAGGGGGAAAGGTTTTATTGGAATGGGAGGTGTAACTTTTTCACATATAGGTGATGGCAGGTACTATCACAGTGTTTGAGAAGCAATTAGACAGGTACATGGATAGAACAGGTTTAGAGGGATATGGGCCAAATGCAGACAAGTGGGACTAGTGTAGTTGGTAGACACAAAACACTGGAGTAACTCAGCGGGACAGGCAGCATCTCTGGAGAGATGGAATGGGTGACGTTTCGGGTGGAGACCCTTCTTCAGGCAGATCTAAACCAGCATCTGCAGTTCTTTCCTACACATTAGTGTAGATGGGACATGTTGGTCGGTGTTGGTGTGGGAAATTTGGGCTGATGGGCCTGTTTCCACATTGTGTTACTCGATGACTCATTTACTCTATAATAGGTAGAGCGAAGAGAAAGAAATCAGATTGCAGAATATGGAGAATTACAGCGCGGATACAGGCCCTTCGGTCCACCGAGTTGGTGCCGACCAACGATCACCCCGTACACACGAGTACAATCCTACACACTAGTCAACATTTATAATCTTCCTAAAGCCAATTAACCGATCAACCGGTATGTCTTTAGATTGTGGGAGGAGACCAGAGCACTCAGAGAAAAGCCACACAGTTACAAGGAAAACGTACAAACTCTGTAGAGACAGCACCCGTAGTCGGGATTGAACCCGGGTCTCTGGTACTGCAAGGCAGCAACTCTGCCGCAGTGCCCCCGTGCCACCCACATTATAGAAAACTCGTTTCTTCATATTGTAAGGTTACATTTCCTGAGACCAATGTCCGCAATGAGGTAGGTTGGAAAATCGTAACTGTGTCATAGCTTATGGAAGGACCATTCAGAAGTCCATACAGAGTTTGTACGTTCTCCCTGTGACCGTGTGGGTTTTCTCCGGGTGCCCCGGTTTTCTCCCACACTCCAAAGACTTACGGGTTTGCACGTTACTTGGCCACTGTAAATTGTTCCAAGGTTTTAGGATGCAAAAGTGGGATAATACAGAATTAACAGGGTGGAACAGCAGTAGAGTTGCTGCCGCACAGCGCCAAAAACCCAGTTTAAATCTTGACTCTGGGTGCTCTCTATACGAAATTTTCACATTCTCCCTCTGACCGTGTGAGTTTTCTCTGGGTGTTCTGGTTTGCTCCCAGATTTGAAAGACACACAGGTTTGTGGGTTAATTGGCTCCTGTAAATTGCCCCAAGTGTGTAGAAAGGTAGGACACCATAGAACTAGTGTACATGCGATACTTGGTCGGCGGGGACGCTGTATCTATAAACACTATTCTAAGTTGGCTGCTTTGTCTTGGAAAGTTTTGAGCTTCTTAAAGGTTGTAATGCCCCTGTCCCACTTAGGAAACCTGAACAGAAACCTCTGGAGACTTTGTGCCCCGCCCAAGGTTTCCGTGCGGTTCCCGGAGGTTCCCGGAGGTTTTTGTCAGTCTCCCTACCTGCTTCCACTACCTGCAACCTCCGGCAACCACCTGCAACCTCCGGGAACCGCACGGAAACCTTGGGTGGGGCACAAAGTCTCCAGAGGTTTCCGTTCAGGTTTCCTAAGTGGGACAGGGGCATTAGTGAAGAATTGGAGAATGTTGCATCACTCCTGACTTGTGCTCTGTAAATGGTGTCATGTCTTTGGAGTGTCACAAGGTGGCGCCCTCAGACAGGATGTCATTATAGCTCTTGCGCTCACAATATTTTAGGTTTAGGGTTATATTCGTCACATGTGAAAAGTGAGCTTTACAGCGAACAAAAGCTCTTCACAGTGAAAAGCTTTGTTTCGCATGCGTTAGACATTGGACTTTAGAGATACATACTGTAGATACAGTGCGGAAACAGGACTTCGGCCCACCGAGTCTACACTGACCAGTGATCACCCTGTATACTAGCACTATTCCAAACACTGGGGGCAATTTATAATTTTATCAAAGCCAATTAATCTACAAACCTGTACGTCTTTTGAGTGTGCGAGGTGACCGGAGCAACTGGAGGAAAAACCCAAGCGGTCACAGAGAGATCGTTCAAACTCCACACACAGCCAGCACCTGAGATTGGGATCGAACCATGGTCTCTGGCGCTGTGAGGCACCGGCTCTATCAGTGGCGCCACAGTGCTGCACTTTGCTGCGGGATGGTCAGTTGATGGAGCAGCGGGAAGTAGTTGGGGCTCTACAAAATGCTGGCGTTGAGATGATTAACCCAGAGCAAACACAACCACCTACCTTACACAGTGACTCCAGCCAACAGTGAGTTTGTACTACAGTCCCCATTATTATTAAACTTCCCCATTGCCTCAATGTCAAGGGCAACCGTGTGACTAATGTAATATGTACGCCCCATTTTGTTGGTCCTTGTTGGAGGGAATTGTGTGTTTGACCAGGACAGTCAGCATCTCGCAGAATGGTGACGAGTTTCTCAAACAAGTCGTGTTATTCAAGGCCTTCACACTAAATACTGGGGAACACTCTGAGGGAACCCAAAGTGTTTCAATGATTCACAGCATCAACAGGCTTTTGGCTACAACGGCCACATAGAGATTCTACATTTTAAAATAATTGAACAACGCTTCTCGGCAGCTTTCATCCTTGTTTTTCCCCAGGATTTCTCTTTTACCTTCTATTCCTTGTTATTTGGAAAAGCAAGGACCGTTTTGAAGAAACACAACCACCTACCTTACACTGCGACTCCAGCCAACAGCGAGTTTGTACTACAGTCCCCATTATTATTAATCTTCCCCACTGCCTCAATGTCTACCTATCGTAATAAAAGAGGGGAAGAAGCTGTTCCCGAGTCTGGTGGTGCATACTTTCAAGCTTCTGTACCTTCTGCCGGAGATGGCAAAATGAATTGTCTCCATGTTATTGATCGAGTCTGGTTTGACTTCTCTCTCTTCAGCCCCACAGTTTTCCTACACTCTGATACTGTGTATTCCACTTGGAGTGAAAAGCCTTGTCCTTTTGGTGATGGGCTTCATTTTAATCAGGGACAAAACCAGGTATGTAATATTGCTGCGAGATACTTGCCTTCCAATGTCCGCAATGTGATGCATGGTCTTCTTCTGGTGATTCATCTAAAACATTAATTCCTTTTCTCTTCTGAAGATGCTGCCTGACCAACTGAGTGTTCTCAGTGTTCCTCTCCTCTCTCAATCTCTCTGTCTCTATCTCAGGGGACAGACTATCCATAGATATTTTCAGCAAACACACTGACATCTTCCTTGACTACACCCAGCCCCACCCTGTCTCCTGCAAGATTGCTATTCCATTCTCCTTCTGTTCTCACAATGTTTTCCCCTTTCGGACATCTGAGAAGTTATTTTTATTCATTCAAAATTATTCATTCATTCATTCACTCACTCATTCATTCAGTCATTCATTCATTCATTCATTCATTCATTCATTCATTCATTCATTCATTCATTCATTCATTCATTCATTCATTCATTCATTCATTCACTCACTCATTCATTCATTCATTCATTCATTCATTCATTCATTCATTCATTCATTCATTCATTCATTATTCAGGAAATGTGGATCTGCACAGTCTGTCATTATCCTTTCTTCCCAGGTTTCCTCTGTTTTTCTCTGTGTCAAACCTTGTCTACCCATTTCAGCATCCAATTTGTCTATAACACACAGCATGGAAACAGGCCCTTTGGCCCCATCTGATATAATCCCATTTGCTGGCATTTGACCCATATCCCTCTAACCCTTTCGTGTCCATTGTGGACATTGTACTTTGTATCTGGAACTGATGCGCTACATTGCTGAGAACTATATTCTACACTCTGCATCGTCCCATTTGCTCTACCTATCGTACTTGTTTGACATGATTGTTTTTATGTGTAGCATAATCTGATTTTATTGTTTTGCATGAAAAACAAAGCTTTTTACTGCACCTCAGTTCATGTGACAATAATAAACCTGAACCTAAAGGTGAAAGAAAATTCAGGGGATGAAGGAGGGTCCTAACCCAAAATGTTACCTGTCCTTCCCCTCCACAGACACTGCCTGACCTAATGAATTCCTCCAGCACTCTGCGTTTTGCTCACAATTCCAGCATCTGCAGTTCCTTGTGTCTCCCATGCTCTGCTCTGTCTCTCCCCATGGCCCTTCACATTCTTTGCCTGAATAGCTCAGATGTGATGGTATTCAGTGAATGGAGCGCTGCAAGTCCAGAAGGGGGTGAGCGAGTGAGGTTTAGGATTAGGCTTATTATTGGCACGGCTATTGAGGTGCAGTGACAAGCTTTGCTTTGCATGCCATCCACTCAGATTAGATAATATGATACATATTTGCAATCAAGTGACACTCAAGTACAACAGGTAGAGCAAAGGGGAAGATCTACCAGAGATGCTCCAGGGTTCTCCAGGGATGCTGCCTAACCCACTGCGTCTTAAGTTCATGTTCATAAGTTCAAGAAGCAGAATTAGGCCATTCGGCCCATCAAGTCTATGCCACCATTCAATCATGGATGATGTGTCTTCCCTTCTCAACCCCATTCTCCTGCCCTCCCCCATAACCCCGAAACCCATAATAATCAGGTGTCTTTCTTTGATAAACCAGTATCTGCAGTTCCTTGACACACGGGAACGCCGTCCGTCCATTTCCCTCCACAGAAGCTGCCTGACCTGCTGAGTGGTCACCGCCTATGCTGTAACCATTCCGTGATGCTACCAATTAATGTGATAAAAAAGATTTTCCTGTGGAATTACTGAAGCTCATTTTAACTGGTCTTGTTCTGTCCACAGAAGGAGTCGGGACTGATCCACCGCTGGAGGCTGAGACACCCATTTTCTTCATCCACATGCACATCTGCCGCTCTTTCCACACTGCCTGCCTCCGCTGATCTCGGCTGCGCTTGTAAAGGCAATCATTCGATGCGCGATGCATGGCCCCAAGAGCAAATTTCGTCCTGCCTACGAGCTATCCATCACCGTTGTACCCCACCCTACCCTAGCATTCCCACTGGGATTTATGTACAATTATTCCCAATAATAATTCTGGACATGAATATACCAGTAACTAAACTTCACAAACAGTCAGGGTGAGAAATTTGGGAACATTTATTTTGGGCTGAGTGCGGGGAAAGAGTAGCGAGGCGTAAGAGGGAGAGGCGATAATCAGTGTGGAGGGAATAGGTCAGGGGAGTGGTGGGATATGGAGATTTAGATTAGAGATACAGCATGGGAGTACATCCTTTGGCCCACCGATCCACGCCAACCATCGATCACCCACGCATATTAGTTCTAGGACTTCCCACTAGCTCATCAGAAGTTGGGAATGTACCTACAGGGCAGACAGGCATAATAAAATGCATTCAAGACCGAAATGAACCACAAGTGAAGATACAGTAGAAGGGTAAACAATGGCAAACATATGTACCTTTCACAAAGTTGCATAATTATTCACACAAGTATAATTGTACAGAATTGTACACAGAATTATTATCAGCATATAACACACAGATCATATATATGCACACACATGTATTTGCATACACAGTCCATGTACTGCTGATGCACGCATTTACAAATAACACGTGCATAAGCAGACAAGAGTGCATGTAGACATGGTGCAGGATGGTACTATGATACAGCAATGCATGTATTTGCACACACACAAACACACATCATACTAGTTTACGTTACCTCGCTTTCATATACACTCTTTACACACCAGCGGAAATTTACAGAGACCATTAACCTACAAACCCTGGGATGTGGGATGTGGCAGGAAACCAGAGCACCAGGAGGAAACCCAGAGGGTTACAGGGCGAACGTACAAATTCCACACAGACAGCACCCAAGGTCAGGATCGAACCCGTGTATCTGGCGCTGTGAGGTAGCAACTCTACCCATTGCACCACTGTGCCGCCCATCATCCGCACACAGGGTTACCATAGAAATTCTAGATCGGAAAACAGGGTTGAGGGAGAGGTACCATTTAATGTGGAGTTACATAGAAACATAGAAAATAGGTGCAGGAGGACGCCATTCGACCCTTCGAGCCAGCACCACCATTCCTTGTGATCATGGCTGATCGTCCCCTATCAATAACCCGTGCCTGCCTTCTCCCCATATCCCTTGACTCCACTAGCCCCTAGAGCTCCATCTATCTCTCTCTTAAATCCATCCAGTGACTTGGCCTCCACTGCCCTCTGTGGCAGGGAATTCCATAAATTCACAACTCTCTGGGTGAAAAAGTATTTTCTCACCCAGAGTCTTAAATGACCTCCCCTTTATTCTAAGACGTTGGGATGAGCTCCTCTCTCCTTGTGACCTCCCAGTCACGAAGAATTTCAAAACCCAGCTGGTGGGCTACAGGCAGTCAAATGGATAGTTCCTTCTCCTTGGGTCTGTCAGTCTCAGGGTGACCAGACCCGTATTTCCCCATAAAGAGTTCCTAATCCTTGCTAATTTTACCTTTCCCACTGTGGTGGACTGTGCTTTCACAGTCGTAGAGACATACGGCACACAGCAGACCCTTCAGTCCAACTCATGCGTGCCGACCAAGGTGCCTTATCCAAGCTAGTCTCGGAGTTTATGAAAGTTTTTCGATGACGCTACAATGACTTGAAATGCAACAAATAAACCTGTTTTGTGCAAGGACGTTGGCTGTTCCTCAGTGATAATCTGCACTGCACTCAGTCAGAGCATTCAGCCCATCGTCCCTGTTCTAGCCCATTTTTTGGGTCAGAATCAATGATTCAATGTTGCTTTTATTGTCACGTGCAAACACACAGTGACATTATTTGCCTTACATACAGTCCAGTAAGGTTTTGAGTTTAGTTTATTGTCACGTGTGCCGAGGTATTGTAAAATGCTTTTGTTGTGTGCTAACCAGTCAGTGGAGAGACAATACATGATTACAATCGAGCCATTCACAGTGTACACATACATGACAAAGGGAACAATGTGAATAGCGTTTAGTGCAAGAAAAAGTCCAGTAAAGTCCAATCAAAGATAGTCCGAGGGTCTCTAATGCCATATTGCAATACCTAACCACAATCCCCGATTAGCAAAGTGTACAGAAATAGTCCACTGAGACTGCATGCAAGAGGCGCAAGGTTTTGCCGCCATTTAAAAGTCCAGCCTGAACTCCAGGTCTTATGAGCAGCTCCAGATCCAGGTGAGCCCCAGGCTGTTGCAGGGCCTCCAGCCATCACATTCCCTGGATGTCTAGATCCCAGGGAACCTCCTGCAGCCGACCTTGAAGAATTACCTTATTGAGGTGCACAAGATCACGAGGGCATAGATAAAGTGAACCCTCACAGTCATTTTCCCATGGTAAAGGATTCAAAAACTCGTGGACATAGGCTTAAGGTGAGAGCGGAGAGATTTAAGGGGAAATCTTTTAGTTTAGTTTAGAGATACAGCGTGGAAACAGGCCTTACGGCCCACTAAGTCCACGTCGAACAAAGATCACTCATACACTAGTTCTATCTGCCATACAAGTGACAAGTTACAGAAGCCAATTAACTTACAAACCTGTACGTCTTTGGAATGTTGGCGGACACCGGCGCACTCGCTGCGCCCGCCGCTGAAGCCGCAGGCACGTCTCTGCACGTCCTCCGTTCCTGCCTTCTCCCCATATCCCCTCACTCCGCTATTTTTAAGAGCCCTATCTAGCTCTCTCGTGAAACAATCCAGAGAACCTGCCTCCATCGCCCACTGAGGCAGAGAATTCCACAGACTCACCACTCTCAGTGAGAAAAAAGCGTTTCCTCGTCTCCGTTCTAAATGGCTTACCCCTTATTCTTAAACTGTGGCCCCTGGTTCTGGACTCCCCCAACATCGGGAACATGTTTCCTGCCTCCAAGCCCTTAACAATCTTATATGAGATACACTCTCATCCTTCTAAACTCCAGAGTGTACAAGCCCATTTTCTCAGCATATGACAGTCCCGCCATCCCGGGAATTAACCTTGGAGAACGTACAAACTCCGTACAGATAGCACCCGAGGTCAGCATCGAACCCGTGTCTCTGGCGCTGTAAGACAGCAAATCTACCGCTGTATCGCTGTACCTGTCATGTGAGCAGTTAATCACGTTCCCTTTCGCAAGATATTATTAAAATATTTCTGCTGAGATCAGCTGGTGCACATTGCACAACTAACCCCCTGGTTCTACAGTTTGGTAGAACCTCAGGCGCCATGTTTAGAAACTCCCTCACTTCTCTGTATAAATATCTGCGCATTACAATTATCATTGGAGTTGTGACCTGAGCCCTTGATTGAGACGCTCTTTATATGCGGCTTGTACAATAAAGAATGCTGCTGATGTAACGAGTCTTTCAGACTCACTTCGGGGAGATATTTCGACAGTCCTTTGGAGCTTCCACCGAGATCGTTTGTCCAAATTCTGGGAGGACGAAGATGAAGAAATCGCGCCTGTTTCCAGGATTGGATATTCTTTCATTAAACATTTTCTCTTTTCAAAAGTGGACGAAGAGACTGGGAAGTCATCTGCCCCTGTCCCACTTAGGAAACCTGAACGGAAACCTCTGGAGACTTTGCGCCCACCCAAGGTTTCCGTGCGATTCCCGGAGGTTTTTGTCAGTCTCCCTACCTGCTTCCACTACCTTCAACCTCCGGCAACCACCTGCAACCTCCGGGAACCGCACGGAAACCTTGGGTGGGGCGCAAAGTCTCCAGAGGTTTCCGTTCAGGTTTCCTAAGTGGGACAGGGGCTGGCGCAGCGGTAGAGTTGGTGCCTTTTACAGCGCTTGTAGCGCCGGAGACCCGGGTTCGACTCCGACTGTGGGTGCTTGGGTTTCCTCCCACACGGACAGGTTTGTAGGTCAATTGGTTTGGTGCACGTGTAAATTGCCATAACAGTGGTAAATCACTTTGTAAAGGAATGTTTAGGAAAGAAATGCAGATGCTGGAAAAATCGAAGGTAGACAAAAAATACTTGAGAAGCTCAGCGGGTGAGGCAAGCATCCAAGGAGACAATGAATTGGCGACGTTTCGGGAGTTTCTCCAGCATTTGTTTGTCTACCTACTCTGTAAGGGAAGTCGGACCCCGCTGGGAAGGCCGTGGACCGAAGGGCCCGTTTCATTTGCTTGGCGCATTTTGAAATTGTCCCTAGTGTGCGTGGGAAGTTGTTAAAGTGCGGGGATCTCTGGTCGGCGCGGACTCGGTGGGGCGAAGGGCCTGTTTGCACCTGTTATCTCTAAACTAAACTAAACTAAGAATAATTGGTTCATGGCACACAGGGATTGAAACACGAATGATTGGTTGACACAATGAATTGTAGATGCAGTTTCACAAAAAAAGCCCTAACGTGCTGGAGTAACTCAGCCGGTCAGGCTGCATCTCTGCAAGACATGGATAGGTGACGATTCAGAATAATGACGGGTTCCGACCCGAAATATCAGCTGTCCACGTCGTCCAGAGATGCTGCGTGAGCCGCTGGGTTACTCCAGGACTTTGGGTCATTTTAGGAGTGATTGGTTAATGGGGCAGTAGGGGGGAAATAGCAGTGACTAGTGAATAGTATGGTGGTAGAGTATAATGGCGGGCAGTATGGAAGTGGATTTGATTGAGCTGAAACGTGGTGGCGGTTGGCAGGAGAACTGGGGTCGAGAAACAATGGGAAGACTGGCCATTGAGATGTTGATATTGTAATGTCTACCGAGACACCGTGAATAGTTTTTGTTTGTGTGCTATCCAGTCAAACGAAATCATACTCTACACGAGTAAACACAAGCCATATATAAATGCAATGGGTCGTTCGGAGAGAAATATACCAGAGCGCAGAATATAGTTTTAGAGCATTGTAGGATTACAATTCCAGATAATATGTCCACATAAAGCTAGGTTGTAAGATCGGGACTAACCCTTAGTCGCGGGACTAAACCTTAGTATGTGGGACAATCGTTCAATAATCTGAAAACAGCGGATAAATAGGAAACGGGAGGTCTAGAAGGATGAAGGGGTAATTCATTGAGACTGCCCGAATAGCGAAATACTTGAATCGAGTGGATGTGGAGATGATGTTTCCACTAGTGGGAGAGTCTAGAACCAGATGCCTTCGCATCAGAATAAACGCACGTACCTCTAGAAAGCAGATGAGGGTGAATTTCTTTAATCAGAGGATGATGAATCTGTGGAATTCGTTGCCACCGAAGGCTGGTGATCGCCGTCAATTTATATATTTAAGGCGGAGATTGATAGATTCTAATTAGTACCAGTGTCATGGGTTATGGGGAGAAGGCAGGAGAATGGGATTTAGAGGTCTGTGCTGCACACGATGCCAAGACCTACTCTAACCAGCCGGCTCTTAATTCATATCCCTCCATTGCCTGCATACCCACCTGCCTATCCACAAGCCTCCTGAATACCACTATGGCATCAGCCTCCAGCATTACGCCAAGCAGAACCATCCAGGCTCCTACCACCCTGTGGGTTGTTATTGCGGAGATGCTGTACTTGTTTCATCCCCCGAGGAAGTACAATATCAGCTTTTTGGCTGTAGCTTCAGTGTGGTTGGGCCAGGACACATTATTGGCGATGCGCCCTAAGGAACCGGAAGCCCTCAACTACTTCCAGCGGCTCACGCAGCATCTCTGGACTACGTGGATAGCTGACATTTCGGGTCGGAAATCTTCCGCTCATTTGTGTTGTTCATATTGCAGGGGGGGGGGGGGGGGGGGGGGGGGGGTTGTTTTACTACGCTCTCTATCTCCATCCTGTACACCATCTCGTCATTGTTTGACATCGTCCCACTACAACGGTTTACAACGGTAGATGATCCAGAGCAGGGTTTATCCGCACAACCGCGACCATAGGGAGAATAGTAGAGGACTGCCAATACATCCTTGTGGGGCGCCTGTGTTGAGAATTATTGTGGAGGATCTTTTGTCGCCTATGTTCGCTGCTTGTGGTCCATGGGCCCGAAAGTGAAAGATCCAGTGACAGAGGGGTAAATGTCACTGGACCCCATCTTCGGAAGTTTGAAGAAGAGTTTGGGGCGGCACAGTGGAGCAACAGTGGAGTTGCTGCCTTACAGCGCCATGTTCCATCCTGACTATGCGTGCTGTCAGTACGGAGTTTGTATGTTCTCCCTGTGACCGCGTGGGTTTCCTCCGATGTGCAGGATAGTGCTAATGCCGGGTTGACTGGTCGGCGGGGACGTGATGGGCCGCAGGGCCTGAATCCACGCTATATCTCTAAAGCATAAGGTCTGGTTGGGACAGGCACATGGGTGACTGGATTTACACGGGATTAGTGATTTGAGTTTGATTGGAATTTGCTTTGTTAGTTTTTGGGTCAAAGTTTGTTAACACACCAAGACCCACATTTTTGTAATACCTCTGACAAACAGAGGCCCCGGGTTTGTTTGTTCCTTTATTTTAACCCGGCCACGGGTCCCACGCTCCCTTTACACACTAGGGTTCCGTATTCCCTTAGTACCTGGGGCCGAAAGGCCTGTTTGCATGTTCTATGATTCTAAAAGCAGGCACCAACTTGTCAAACTGAGCTCCTGTCTGTGCTGTTCTGCCCGTGACCGGGAGGATTTTCTCCGGGAGACCCGGCTTCTACCCACATCCCAAGACCGTGCGGTTCTGTAGATCAACTGGCCTTTGTCTATTTCACCTAGTGTATAGCGACTGGATGAGTAAATGGGATAACATGGAACTAGTGTGAAATGGTGATCGATGGTGGACGTGGATTCTGTGAACCGAAGGAGTTTCCATGCTGTATCTCTAAACCAAGATCAAGCGCTACGGTGATTGGCTGGAGAATGGCGGGGAATGGACTGAGGTTTGTGCAAGATAACAGGTAACAGAGAAACAGAACTGGAGATGAGTCAAATGCTCGATGTGGCCATGGATCCAATGGGCCGAATGGTCCTTTGGAAATGTTACAAGCAATTCAGAACGTCATTGTATTAAAATAAAACATCAAATGAAAACAAACCAAATAATTATTGTATAGCTGAATTTAATGACCACTTTACACGTTCCATGTTGCTCTCCCATTCAAATATATTAAGAGATTTATACATATACGAAGCATATTGAATTCAAGATTAAAGTTATGTATTGTATAAGTGAATTTAATTAGCATTTTCGATTTATCGCACTTCCATTAAAATTTACTTCGAAGGTTGTTAATATTTTAAATTAAGCAAACTGCATAAATAATAAGATTGTCTTCACTACGTGTTAAATGCATCATTTGCGATTTATAAGCTGAGCACTACGAAGAAAGGGACTAGAAATAAATTAGTCAGGCTCCAGGGGTTGCCACAGCAGGGAGGTTTGGACATGCTTCTGGAGTCAACGTGTCAGAGAATTGTACAGTGAAGAAATTGGGCCTTCGGACACACATGTCGATATGAACATCTTTGTCTCTGTACATGCATCCCGTTGGTCCCAATTAGATCCATATCCTTCCGACTTGTAATAAGAGGGAACTGCTGATGCCGGTGTTTACCAAAGATAGACACGATGTGCTTGCGTAACTCAGTGGGTCAGGCAGCAACTCTGTAGGACACGGATAGGTGACGCTTCGTGCCCGGTCCCCTTCTAACCAACTGGGAATTTGCAGCACTTTGTCTATCCTTCCAACTATTTCCTAATTAAGAGCCTGTTCATGCGTCTAAACGTCTATTGTACATGTTGGTGTATCTCATTTTCACCACTTTGTTTACTATCATAATCCAGATATCAAACCCTCTCGGAGTTCAAACCTCTCCTTTGAACTAGAAGTACTGCATTTTATTATATTACACAAAGATTAAAGCGAGTCGGAGAATTAATATGATTGACAACCAAAGGTCGACAAAATCAGCCAGACGGCAAAAGCAGGTGGGATCGGCGGACTTCATTGCGAGGCAGGTTATATTGCAGTCGGAACACTGGTCTGCTCAGCTTCCTCGGATGGATCAGTCTCCACTCTTGCTGCGGATAAAACAAGACCAATTAAAATAAGCCTCAGTAATTGTACCACAAGACCATTTCTGGCATCTCCATTCACAGCCGTCATTTAAATCTTTGAAGTGATTCGGCCGGAGATTTGAACGGAATTCTCCAGAGGGGAAACGTTATTGTCAATGTCAGCGTTTGACAACAACATTTGAGGTGAACATCAATATGCGAAACAGGTGATTAACTTAACAGGGGTCACGTATATTGGTCGTTGTGTTGACAGTGAGGAGGATGTCTGACCTGCAGCAAGGTATTGGTTTATTATCGTCACCTTGACACAGATACGAGGAAAAAAACTTGGTTTCGCGTGTCATCCAGATAAATTATTCCATAGACCCAAACCGTGCAGAATATAGTCTTACAGAGAAAGGGCAGAGGGCAAGGGCCCCATCAAGGTAGACTGGAGGATCGGGAATACAATCTTATCTTTTGAGGGATTTCTCAACGCGTCTGAGCGCGTAAGAAACTGTTCTTCCATCTGTAGGTACATGATGCACCTGAGCCATTTGTTGCCAACGTGACAGGGGTACCACGGTGGCGCAGTTGTAGAGATGCTGCCTTGCAGCGCAGAGTCCCGGGTTCGATCCTGATTACGGGTGCTGTCTGTGCGGAGTTTCCACGTGCTCCCCGTGACCGCATGGTTTTTGTCCCTCCCATATCCCAAAGTCGTGTGGGGTTTGTAGGATAATTGTCCTCTGCAAACGCCCCCTATAGTGCAGGATAGAACTAGTGCATGGATGATCGATGGTTGGCGCGGCCTAGGAAGCCTCACAGTTTTCAATAACACCCCAAAGGTCATTGAGTTTATATTCCAGGCATAGAAACGCAACATTACATACCTGAGTTTGTCATAGTAGAAGATAACACACATCAATGAAAGGAAAATGGTTTTCAATCCGAGAGGGATCCACAGGATCAGAACCTTGTAACTCTGTGTGACTGAGGAGAGAGTGAGAGAGATCAGAGTGGTCACTGGGAAAGGGGAGCGATCGACAATGTACAAATGGTGTTTGCTTCACTAAGATCACCTCCCATTCTCTACACTCTGGAGAATACAGGTCTAATCTGCTGGAGGAAACAACAGACTGCTGACAGCGCTCAGGAAGTCAGGCAACTGTCGAAGGAAATCCAAAGACGTCGTTTTGTCCGGGAATCCTTCCAGTTTTGAGGCAAGGTCTCGATATGAATTGTCATTCGGTAATTTCCTTCCAGACATGCTACCTGGCCTATCGAGTTCCTCCAGTAGCTTTTTTTTCTGCTCAAGGTTCATGTGCCTGCATTCTACAGGGTTTCCGGTATAATCAATCTCCCCTGATCTTCAATCAACCTGCCCTTCTGGTAAAACAGTGACGGAATCTTCACTGCACTAATCGTGGCTTTATTGCAGTTAAGAAGAACAAAGTCCGACCCAGTACTGCAGGGGTCGTCTCACTAGAACATTATATAACTGCGGTAAAATATTTCAACCCTTGAATATAACTCCTCTCTTGATAAAACCTGAACAACTATGGCCTTTCTCGATTCTTCCACATCAGTACATCACCCTTCATTGACACGAGAACAAGCACACTCGGTTCCTTTTAAACATCCACACTACCCGATCTCTGACCATTTAATAAACACTCTTGTTTTATGTTTACTTCACCCGTGCGGATAATTTGACAATTTGCCACATTTTATTCCACATTATGCTCCCACCCACTCATTCAGCATGTCCACCTTCCCCGAAGCTCCGCGTCCTCCTGCCCTCTCACAGTCCCACGGCACTACCACCATCATCAGACCTAACAATTGGCTCCCCCCAATCAAACTCACTGATGCAGACTGTGGATAGCTGAGACCAAGAACCAATCTGTGAAGTACCTCGCCAGCCGCAGACTCTCAACATGACAGAGATCCAGATATTTCATTCTACCTTCTGCTCGATAACTGCTTCTCAATCCCTGACAGTGCGTTGCCTTAATGCCGCCTTCTCGCACCTGGTTCCCCAAACTCCTGGCTGGGACCCAACCTAGATCCTTCTGAGAATCCAAACCTACCACAGCACCTTGTTCCCTCTCGGGCATTCAACCTCACCTCGCCAAAGGACTCCAATACATTGATCAACTATGGTTGACTTTTCTCTGGAGTTGTATCTGACCCTCCAGATGCGAGGCTGCGCCCACTGAGACCTGAGAGACAGGGTTCCCTGTTCCTGCTCTCCTCCCTCCCTCTGCACCTTCCCTCTACACGGCAGAATGTGGCGATGGTTTCTTACCGGATGTGATCCGCACCCGGAGCTGGACCTCACGCTGGTACTGATGGGTGTACGGGGGGTGTACGCTGCTCCTCAACTTTTCGTCGATGTATTTTATCGGATCGTAGTTTTTCTCTTTGCTGAACTCCACCAGACACAGGTAGCCGTCACTGTCCTCCACACTCAGCTGGTTTATCCTGGTTGAGGCGTTTTCCCGCTCTGGGTTTCCGACCAGCTCGAACCGAGTTGCTCCGTTCTCCGCCGCCCAGGATCCATCAGCTTGGTGTCTGAACGTGACGATGTGTCGGTAGGGATCCTTCCTCATCCATGTGACCGTGAGGGCGCTGCGGTGATTCAGGGATTGCCGATACACACATGGTAACGTGGCCGAACCCCCTTCAGTCTCAGTTACCACTGAGACATCCCCGTCGAGATCTGAGGGAAGGACAGACACCGGAATGTATCAGCGTTCTGTGGGTGAATCGTCTTGTACCGACCTCTCCCTGTGGGAGTGGGTGGAGGCGGTGCCCAGTGTGGAGCTGACAGTAAAGGCCCCAGGGAAGATGGGTCAGAGTGCGCAGGGGACAGGACACATTCAAGGATGGCTCTGCATCAGGGGGTCACTGGTCGTCGCTGAAGGCACAGCGAACCTGCGCCTACCCGGATCCCAACACTGGTCTCCACGGGGAATATTCAATATGTGAAGCGGTGAAGTCCACACCGAGAGGGAGACCCGCCCACACGGGATTGGGCACCGGGCACCGACACCTCCTTTAACACTGGACACTTCGGTTTCCATTGATAGTTGGATTCCAACACGGTGAACACTAAGGAATTTGATTTGTAAATTAGGCAATTTATTGGTCAATAGAAGCAAGGCTGCTCTGGGAGGGCGGCAGTGAGGGAGCGGCCGTGAGTAAAGTGTGAGTCTTTGGCTCGAGATTCTTCGGTGAGGAGGCTGAGGAGATGAGACTACGCAAAAGGCTGGAGATGACGGGACGCGGTGAACACTTGAAGGGGAAGATGAGACAGTGTGATGCAGAATGTGGGAGCCCAGCGACATGGATGGAGCCTCTGGCTGCTACAACAGTGGCATGTGCGTCCGGGTTCAGCTCCTGAAGGACCGTGTTGGGGCACTGGAGAAGCAGTTGGCTGACCTCAGGGCCATCTGGGAATACGAGAGTTTCCTGGACAGGACCTACAGTGAGGTAGCCACGCCGAGGATACGGGAAGAACGAAGGCGTGTGACTGTGAGACAGGGAGGTAACCGTGGAGTGCAGGAGACCAAGGTGGCTGTGCCTAAAGAAAACATGTACACACTCTTGGGGGAGACGACGCTTCCAGTCCGAGCAGTGGACACGTCGGTGGCTCCAATCCTAGAGATGGGACTCGACTTGCGAGACCGACGTCGGGCAGAGCCATAGTGGTGGGTGACTCCATTATCCGAGTTGCGGACAGGAGATTCCGTGGAGGCAGGCGAGACGCGAGGATGGTCTGTTGCCTCCCTGGTGCCAGGTTTCAAGATGTCACGAACCGAATTCAGAACATCCTCGAGAGAGAATGCGAACAGCCCGCAGTAGTTGTGCACGTCGGCACAAACGACATCGGGAAGAAGGGGAAGGAGGTTCTGCAACGCGTGTTAAGAGAGTTAGGAAGCAGACTGAAAGGCAGGACTTCTAGGCTGGTTATCTCTGGATTTTGTCCAGTACCTTGTGCTAGTGAGGACAGGAGCAGGGAGATAGGGGATCTGAATGTGTAGCTGAGGGGCTGGTGCAGGGAGCAAGGATTTAGATTTATAGACCACTAGGATCTCTTCTGGGGTAGGGGTGACCTGTACAAATGGGACGGGTTACACCTTAACTGGAGAGGGGCCGACATTGTGGCAGGAAGATTTTCTAGGGTCACACGTGTGGGTTTAAACTAAATAGTGGGGGGGGGGGGGAGGGAGTGACAAATTGGGAGTATAAAGATGGGGTTGAAGGGGAAGTGAGTACTGGAAAAATTACAAAAGACTCTCGGGAAGGAAAGTTCGAAAAGGGATAAGAGAATGTCAGCGTCAATTGCGAGCGGTTCGAAGGGGGAGGTGAATACGGAGGTCAAAGTGTTGTATAGGAATGCGCGAAGTAGAAATAAAGTGGACGAGCTTGAGGCTCAGTTAGAAATTGGCAAGTATGATTTTGTGGGAATTACAGAGACATGGCTGCAAGAGGGCCAGGGCTGGGAACTGAATATTCAAGGGTATACCTCCTATCGAAAGGACAGACAGGTGGGCTCTGCTGGACAGGTGGGGTAGCTCTGTTGGTGAGGAATGAAATTCAGTCCCTTGCAAGGGGTGACATTGAAATAGGAGATGTGGATTCAGTATGGATAGAACTAAGGAATTGTATGGGTAAAAATACCCTAATGGGCTTGTCAACAGCCCCCCAAACAGTAGCCTGAACATAGGGTGCAAGTTGAACCAGGAGTTAAAATTAGCATGTAGCAAAGATAATGCTACGGTTGTTATGGGAGATTTCAACATGCAGGTAGACTGGGAAAATCAGGTTGGCACTGGACCCCAAGAAAGGGAGTTTGTGGCGTGCCTCCGTGATGGATTCTTAGAGCAGCTTGTACTGGAGCCTACCAGGGAGAAGGCCATTCTGGATTTAGTGTTTTGTAATGAACCGGATTTGATAAAGGAGTTTGTGGTTAAGGAGCCGTTAGGAGGTAGTGACTAATATGGTCGTTTAATCTACAATTGGAGAGGGAGAAGAGTAGATCGGAGGTGGCCGTGTTACAGTTGCATAGAGGGGACTATGGAGCCATGAGGGAGGAGCTGGCCAAAGTTCACTGGAAAGATACCCTAGCAGGGATGACAGCGGAACAACAATGGTAGGTATTTCTGGGAATAATACAGAAGGTTCGGGATTATTTCATTCCAAAAAGGAAGAAAGATTCCAAGGGGAATAAGGGGCGACCGTGGCTGACAAGGGACATCAGGGACAGTATGTAAATAAAAGAGAAGTAGTACAACTAGGCAAAGATGAGCGGGAAGCAAGAGGGTTGGGTAATGTTTAAAGAGCAACAGAAGATAACTAAAAAGGCAATACGGGGAGAAAAGATGAGGTTCGAAGGTAAGCCAGCCAAGAATACAAAGAAGGATAGTAAAAGCTTCTTTAGGTATGTGAAGAGGAAAAAAATAATGAAAACCAAAGTTGGATCCTTGAAGACTGAAAAGGGTGAATTTATTAGGAGGAGCAAGGAAATGGCAGATGAGTTATTATTTTTCTTGCGTATGGCGTGCACAGCCTAAAGTTGTAGGACGTCTTGTTCTCTTTTATCTTATTTGATTGGCAGATGAGTTGAACATGTACTTTGGATCCGTCTTCCCTAAGGAGGACACAAACAATCTTCCTGATATACTCGTCACCATAGGATCTGGGGTGACGGAGCAGCAGAAGGAAATCCACATTAGGGAGGAAATGGTGTTGGGTAGACTGATGGGACTGAACGCTGATAAATCCCCTGGGCCTGATGGTCTGCATCCCAGGTTACTTAAGGAAGTGGCTCCAGAAATCGTGGATGCATTGGTGATAATTTTACAATGTTCTATAGATTCAGGATCGGTTCCTGAGGATTGGAGGGTAGCTAATGTTATCCCAATTTTTAAGGAAGGCGGGAGATAGAAAACAGGGAATTATAGACCAGTTAGCCTGACATCGGTGGTGGGGAAGATGCTGGGTGTCAATTATAAAAGGTGAAATATCGGCACATTTGGATAGCAGTAACAGGGTTGGTCCGTGTCAGCATGGCTTTACAAAGGGGAAATCATGCTTGACAAATCTTCTGGACTTTACTCTGGATGTGATGAATAAATTGCTGAGTCCTGCTGAAATGATTAACGGGTCCCTTTCAAAATGGCAGGCATTGACTATTGGGGTACCGCAAGGCTCGGTGCTGGGACCGCAGCTATTTACAATATACATCAATGCTTTAGATGAACGGATTCAAAGTAACATTAGCAAATTTGCAGATGACACAAAGCTGGGTGGCAGTGTGAACTGTGAGGGGGAGTCTAAGAGAATGCAGGGTGACTTGGACAGGTTGGGTGAGTGGGCAGATGAATGGCAGATGCAGTTTAATGTGGATAAATGTGAGGTTAACCACTTTGGTAGCAAAAACAGGAAGGCAGATTACTATCCAAACGGTGTCAAGTTGGGAAAAGGGGAAGTACAACGGGATCTGGGGGTCCTTGTTCATCAGTCTATGTAAGTAAGCATGCAGGTACAGCAGGCAGTGAAGAAAGCGAATGGCAAGTTGGTCTTTATAACGAGAGAAGTTGAGTGTAGGAGCAAATAGGTCCTTCTGCAGTTGTACGGAGCCCTAGTGAGACCAAACCTGGAGTATTGTGTGCAGTTTTGGTTCCCTAATTTGAAGAATGACATTCTTGCTATTGAGGCAGTGCGGCGTAGGTTTACAGGGTTAATACCCGGGATTGCGGGACTGTCATATGCTCAGAGAATGGAACGGCTGAGCTTGTACACTCTGTAGTTTAGAAGGATTAGAGGGGATCATATTGTGCCATATAAGATTATCAAGGGTTTGGACAGGCTAGAGGAAGGACACATTTTCCCGGTGTTGGGGGAGTCCAGAACCAGGGGCCACAGTTTAAGAATAAGGGGTAAGCCATTTAGAACGGAGTCGGGGAAACACTTTTTCTCACAGAGAGTTGTGAGTATGTGGAATTCTCTGCCGTTTCTCTGGATACTTTCAAGAGAGAGCTAGATAGGATTCTTAAAGATAACGGAGTCAGGGGATATGGGGAGAAGGCAGGAAGGGCGTACAGATTGGGGATGATCAGCCATGATCCCATCGAATGGCGCTGCTGGGTCGAAGGGCCGAATGGCCTACTCATGCACATATTGTCTATTGTCTATAACGTCATCTTCCTATTTCTCAGTTGACACAGCCCACCTGTATTTGACTGTCGACCAAGGCCGGCGTCTCGTCTACTCCAGGAGCGCACTATCCAGACGGATTAACTGGAGAGGAATCAGGAGTAGGAACTCCGGCACTTCTGCACCCTTCCCCCCTCCCCCCCCCCCACCCCACACCACTCGACGCCAGGCGGCGATGGTTCTCGCCCAGCAGCGCGGCTGTGAGTGTTCTCCGGCTTGGCCCTACTTTAGGACCGGCTCGCCGACCGCGGACCTAACGACAGGACCCGCGCCGTAATAATGAAGAGGGACCCGGGAGAAACCTCCGTCCGGGAGAGTGGAGGGTCGTCTGAAAGTGAGTGGGGCTGTCGGGGGGCGAGGAGGGCAGCCCAGAATGACAGTGAGGGGGAGGTGGGGCCGATGCCACCAGCGGCAGCAGGCAGTAGAGATAACTGCGGTGAATCTTTGCAGCTGTCGGCGCCAAAACGTGGCGACACTTGTGTACTGTCAAGGTGACGTCTGCTACATGATTGTTCTGGGTTGTCTGCAAAACAACGTATATCACTGTACCTAGGCACGTGTGAGAATACAGTATCATTGAATCATTGAATTGAACGATCAACATGTATTGATGAGCAATGTACCGGGGGAACCCGCGGTCCGTGAGCTCTGGGGCAGCGACAGTCTCTGAACATTGTTCTCACCTTCCACCGTCAGCTGCGTTGGAATCACAGATTGAAAATTCCCAACACTGAGCTCCAGGCGGCACCGGTAGATATCCCAGTCCTCCCATCTCAGTCGCTCCATCATTATTGAGGCATCTCCCTCTCTGAGGTTCCCCACGAATCTGAAACGACTCCCTCCGGCCTCCTGTGTCACTTCGTCGCATTGGGAGCGGCCGGGACCGGCAAATGTGCAGTTAAACGCAATGCTGGGATTCAATGATGTCCTCTTGTACCACAGCACGGAGCCGCTGAGGTTGTGATCAATGCCTGGGTGGGTGAATGTACACGGCAACACAGCGGAGGCCCCTTCCACGGCAGACACCTCATCAGCACCGGACATTGACCAATTAAGGTAGGAAACATATGGAGAGAGGGCGAGAGAGAGAGAGAGAGAGAGGGGGGGGGGGGGGGGGGGGGGGGGAGAGGGAGGGGAGAGGTTAATATTGGAACGAGTACAGGTGCGCGGTTCCAAATACACACTGTCCCCGGGTGGTTGTCACAAGCGATGTCTTCAGATGTCTGTGGGACAGAATCATCAACACGGGGGCTGGGATATAATCAACTGTTCATGGGTGTGTAATCACGTCTGTTCCGCGGGTCAGCACAAGGGGTTGCCGGAGGAGGGATATGGCAGCCCTGCCGGCAGTCTGTTCGTTTTACATCCTTTTTGTTATTTTTAGCGTTTGTTTAAGTTATTCTGTTTGTTTATGTGTGTGTGTGTGTGTGTGTGTGTGTGTGTGTGTGTGTGTGTGTGTGTGTGTGTGTGGGGGGAGGGGGGGTGTTCGGGGGGGGGGGGGTTCCCGGAGATGTGATCAACGTTTGGATCACATTCTCCGGGCTCTGCGGCCTACCATCGCTGGAGCTGGGAGCCGCCTCGGCTGTCGTGAGCCCCACCGCGGGGCGCGGACTTACCATCGGAGCGGATCCCTTGCCTGGGATCGCTCCCACCGCGGCCTGCGGACTTACCACCAAGGGCTCGCAGTCTCGGGAGAGGCTAGTCGGGAGCTTCAACGCCGCAGAAGGTTCGTCCAGCCCCGACGCGAGGTTTCATCGCCCGGCGCGGGGGAGCTGAACGCCTCGACGCCGCCGGAGTCGACCATCCCGTCAACGGATGGCTCGAGGCCGCCAACCAAGGAAGAACAAGAAGGGAAGGACTTGGAACTTTATTTTCGCATTCCATCACAGTGAGGAATATGTAGGAGTCACTGTGATGGATGTTTGTGTTAAAATCTGTTTTTTTGAGTCTGCTGCTTTTTAAATTGTATGACTGACCTGGCCAGTGAATTTCACTACACCAATTGATGTATGTGACAATAAACGAACTTATGAACTTATGAAATTATGAACTTATGAGTTGTTTTTTTATAATGTTGCTGATTTATTTACATTCTGGGGAGGGGAAATGTTTGGACATTTTTCAGGACCGGGAACGGAGATGGATTCTTCGGATTCTATCACTGTCACATAATAGATTCACAGTGGAGACGGCCATTCGTTCCATCGGTTCTATGCTAACTCAATGTAACATCAATCCAGCCAGTCGGACCTCCAGACAGCCCTGCAACTTCCTTACTTTCACATACCGTCGGTTAAATTTTCGCGTCTCCGCCCTCCCCCCCCCCCGTGCACACTGTTAAATCCCTCCATTAAATCTTCTCCCGACCTCAGTGTTAGGAACTGGAAGCCAGTCGGCCCCTCCAGCTCGCACCTCCGGAAATTACATCACGGCTACTCTGCTGTTAATTCTCTCTCCACGTCCCCGCCTGCTCTCTGTCGCCTTATACCCTCTTGGTTATCGAGAGTCTCAATCTGTTTTATGAATGGCGGTCTACATACGCATTTTCTTCCATCTTAGCCGTCACCAGATAACCTACACCAAGGGCTCGGTGGGTAAATAAGTCGCCTCACCACCACCTTCTGAAACACTCTTCCGTATGGATAATATCACCTGAATCCCCACCCGCCCCACCTCATCTATTGACAGACCTCAGCCAAAGTACAAACGGCAGGAGCGCGGACAAAGTACGAACCGGTACATTGGGAGATATGACGAGACAATGAGGAGATAACAAGGTCAACAAAAACACCTACTGTAACCGTGGACTGAGACGGAGAACAGGACGGTGCAGAGACAAACCCAGAGAGAGCACATCGCCAACACTTCAGTGTGGAGTCCACCTCACCCACAGCTGTGAGCTTCTTGACGCTGAAATGCGGAACTTGCTCCAAGTATTTCTACATTTCCGGCAAAGATACTGATAATTAGTCATTTCATACTGGGCAGGGTTAGGGTCCTGAGCAAAAATCAAAGTCATGCAGGAACTAAGCGGGTTAAGCAGTATCCGTGAAGGGACATTGACAGACGGCGTCTGAATAAAGAGGTCAAGACCCGGCACGTCGTCTTCCCATTCTCCTCCACAGGCGTTGCCTGAACCGCTGATCTTTTTCCAGCAATTTGGTTTTCGCACAAGATTCCGGATCTGCATGTTCGTGTCCCCAGCATTATCGCCATGGAGCGATGTAGTGCAGGAACAGGCCTTCTAACCCGACATGCGTACAATGTGCCAACAAGTATCCATCGCCATAATCCTAGTGACCCTCGAGGAATGCAAAGAACGTCAGAGAGTCTTTACATGTAATAGCACAGGCAGACAAAATTAATGATCATCTAGATCAACTGCGAAAATGTGCTAAGGAATCGAAGGCCAGTCATTTAAAAAAAGTAATGACGTACACTGTACAACGCCCTGGCGAGTGCTGTAAAACAAAGAGCCCAATAGCACACAAGTTAACATTTTCCAGAAATTGGCGACACGGGTAGTCAGCGTGGCGAGGAAGGTGTGTGGCAGGTTTAGGCAGGATTAATGTGACCCATTCACATTAATCCCACCTTAATCCAATTCAACTCATCAAAGGCTGTATCTCATTCCAGGGTAGCTGTCATCTCGTTTTGTTTCCAAGGATATTGCGGCTGTGAAATCT
Source organism: Amblyraja radiata (assembly GCF_010909765.2). Classification (NCBI taxonomy): domain Eukaryota; kingdom Metazoa; phylum Chordata; class Chondrichthyes; order Rajiformes; family Rajidae; genus Amblyraja; species Amblyraja radiata. The sequence goes on along the minus strand of NC_045958.1, from coordinate 103,423,114 downwards.
GCTTCTGTGTTTTCCAGTTTGTGTGAGGAAGTGAATGTAAAGAATGAATCACCCGTTGTCACCCTGCAATCGGAGCGATAGCAGGGTCCAGCAATGGCAAACCCACAGACACTTGTTCACCAACACCTCAGTGCTATAACCACCTCTCTCACGGCTGTTTAATTCTAGACCCATTTGCTTTCTTCATTTGCTGCAGAATGTTCAGGAGTTGCTAAACTACAAAACTAGGCTCCCTGCATCACTCCCAACCATCTCTTCTCCGTCCACCAATGGGAACACCCTCTCTGTAAGCAATGTTTAATCCCTCCATTAGAACTTCTCCCGACGGAAACCAGTCGGCCCCTTCAATTTGTACCTCCGGTCAATAACATCGCGGCTGATCTGCTGTTAAACCTCTCTCCATATCCCCGCCTACTCTCTGTCAACTTTTGCCCTCTTGCTTATCGTGTCTCACTCTGTTTTATTAATGGCGGTCGCCATACGCATTTCCCTCCATCTTAGCCGTGACCAGATAACCTTCACGAACGGCTCGGTAGGTCAAGGGGGCGCCTCACCACCACCTTCTGAAGGACACTTAGGTATGGACAATATCACCACATTCCCCACCCGCCCCACCTCATCCATTGACATCAATTGATCTATTTTCCCTCTCAATCCCATTCTGTTGCCTTTTACCCATAACCCTGACACCCGTACTGATACATTATCCATCTCTGTCATTAAAATATCCATTGACGGCATCGACAGCTTTCGGTGGCAACGAATTCCACTGATTCAGCAACCTCTGACTAAATATATCCCTTCTCATCTCCTTTCTAAAGGCACGTCCTGCTATTTAGAGGCCACAGCCTCTGGTCCACTAGTGGAAACATCCTCATCCGGAGAGTGCTGCAAAGCAGACAGATCCAGAGGTACAATGACATTGTGCCCTTGGGGTGACAGTTAGTTACTGTAGCGAAGAAGGAGTATGGCACGCTTGCTGTCATTGGTCAGCACTTTCAATATTATGTGGGGCTTTATGTTACAGCCCTTCAAGGAAAGCGGAAATGGATGGGGATGGGAGAACGTTGAATTTTGGCAAGTAAGGCTTTCAACATAGTACGGGGAGGATTAGAACGTGTTTTAAGGAGTCAGATTTACTTACATAGACCCGGCAAACAGGTTTGACTGAACGTAATCCCCCTCAAGAAGAATCCCCATGGACGCACAAGTAGAAGTCCAGCATAAAGGAAGACGACGGGCGTTGAAGATTGGACTTTGCACAATTTCAATCTTCCAGATGTGTAGATGTGGTCAAAAGTGCAACTCAAGCTGTGCACGATGTTGCATGCAACACCACTGTTTGCATGAACAGATGCTATGCGGAGGATGCGTGTTGTATGGAACGAACCTCTTTGGTGCTAGAGTGCGTTCTGCTTTTTTATTTCCCTGTGTTTCCCGGTAACCCCATCCACCTGTGATCCATTAGCTCCATGTCCTATTGGGACAACGGGAAATGTTATTGTACAACATTTGATGGAGGCAGCCATTTTTGGTTGAAGCCTGTTTCATCACCAGCCACCAGCCAACCATTCACACTGAGTCCACATTGATCACATTCAGTCCAATACAGGCTGTATCTCATTCCCGGGTACCCGTCATCTCTGTTTGTTTCCATTCACCCTGAGGCTGTGAACATTGTTTCTGGACTCTACAGTTTCTGTGAGGAAGTGATTCTAAAGAATGAATCAAACGCTGTCAAGCTACAGTGAGAGCGACATCAGAACTCTGCAAAGACAACCCCACAGTCACTTCCTCACCAACAGCTCAATCGGTGCTCTCACGCAATGTTCTTTTCTTGATACTGAAATGTAGAAGTTACTCTCTTCATTTGCTGCAAAATGTTCAAACAATGCTAAACTACAACACTGACATTCATCACTCAAAGGAAGGAGGCAGAACAGACAGCAAAGTCAATTTAGGAATGAAAGGCACAGCAGCAAAGTTTGCCTCCAGGGGAATCCTACCTTGGCAGCAGGGAAGCCTTGCATTGAGTGTCGGGAGTGGAGGATCCAGAAAATATTCACTTCTCCACAAAGTAAGGCAGTGTGTGACGGACAGACCACACAGGGGAATAAGTGGATGCTATTCCTAGTGGCCGGCATTGATGTGCGTGTTTTGTTTAATTTAGTTTAGTTTAGTTTAGTTTTTTGTCACGTGTACCGAGGAACAGTGAAAAAACACGTGTTGCATGCTAACCAGTCAGCAGAAACACAATAAATGATTACAATAGAACCAGAGTATAGATTCGTGATATGGAATGTCGTTTAGTGCAAGGTAAAGCCAGCAAAGTCCGGTCAAGGAGACTCCTATGTTCATCAAAAAATGTAAATAGTAGTTTAGTCCTGCTCTCTGGTTGTGGTAGGATGATTCAGTTGCCTGATAACTGCTGGGAAGAAACTGTCCCTGAATCTGGAGGTGTGCGTTTTCACACTTCTCTAACTGCTGCCTGATGGGAGAGTGGAGAAGAAGGTGGCAAAGGTGCGACTCGTCCTTGATAATGCTGCTGGCCTTGCCCGGGCAGCGTGAGGTTAAATTGAGTCTATAGAAGGGAAGTTGGGTTGTGTGATGGTCTGGGCTGCGTCTACAATTTCTTGCGGTCTTGGATGGAGCTGTTCCCAAACCAAGCTGCGACGGCACATGATAAAATGCTTCCCAACGCGCGTCTGTTGAAGTTAGTGAGAGTTGTCGGGGACTTGCCGAACTTCTTAAGCCTTCTAAGGAAGTAGAGGCGCTGGTGTGCATTCTTGGTCATGGCTTCAATATGTGTGGTCCAGGAGTTGCTGGGGATATTGACTCATGGGAATTTGAAGTTTTCAACCATCTTTCCTTTAGTAAAGCTATGCATGTTTTACCCTTTTAAAGGTTTTGTACTGTTGTTGACTCTTTAAGAGGGAGGATGTAGATCAGTGTCACTCATGCTATGTGTCATACTTTGTAGTTACGCCCGCTAGCTTTACAGTAACCCTCCCTGCCTGGTTCCCACATTATTGCAGAAACGTGCTAGTATGAAGTTACCGATGCTGTAACGTTAATAAAGTCTTTGGACCTTTATCGTGGTGTAAGGCTTCAGTTATTTGAACAGCAACATCACACCAGGCACCATCAAGGCAAACTGGAGTTTGTGCATCGCTTCGTTTACTGAAGTCGATCTCGATTTCCTTTGTCTTGCAGAAATTAAGAGAACGTTTGTTGTCTGGGCACCAGGACACGAGGTTGTTAATCTCCCAACTGCACTCCATCTCATCAATACATGATAGCCGGCTCACACTGGTGGTGCTGTCTTCAGATTTGAAAATTGAATTAGATTTATACATGGCTACAAGGGTGTACAAGGAATAAAAAACAGGGCTGAGAACGCTTTCTTTGCGGAGCCCCCGTGTTGAGGAATACAGTGGAGGATGATTTGATCCATGTCCTTACTGATTGGGGTCGTTTGGTAAGGAAGTCGAGGATCCATTGGCAGAGATGAGTAGCTGACCCCAAGTCCCGGGAGTTTGGTGATGAGTTTGGAAAGCTATCATGATATTAAAGGCTGAGCTGTAGTCTTTGAACAGGTCTGACCTATGTACATCTGTTATCCTGGCGTTGTGGGCAGTATTGTAAGGCTAGGGCGTTGGCATCGTCCGTGGACCTGTTGTGGGTATCAAATGAATTGGGCAGGACAGGGGTCGAATGCTCGGTGTGGACACGGACCCAATGGGCCGAATAGCCCCTTTCGAAATGTTACAAGCAATTGAAAACGTAATGGAATTAAAATAAGGCCTCCAATTAAAGCGAACCAAATAATCATTGTACCGCTGAATTTAATAAATAACTTACACTATGTACCATATATCACTTCTATTCAAATACATTTAAATATTTGCATAAATATGTAATCTAAATTAATTGAATTGAATTGAATACCTTTATTGTCATTCAGACCTTACGGTCTGAACGAAATTTCGTGCCTGCAGTCATACATACAATCATACAATAATAAACAACAATAAACACAAATTAACACCACCACAGTGTATCCTCCAAGCACCTCCTCACTGTGGTGGAGGCAAAAATCTTAGGGTTACTGTCTCTTCCCTCCTCTTCTCCCTCTGCGCTGAGGCGATTCCCCACCGGGCGATGGCACAACAGTCCCGCGGCTCACCGAACCCCGCAAACGGGCCGGTTAAAACACCGCGGCCCGGGGGTGGTCGAAGCTGCCGCCCTCCAGTCCAGCACACGCAGCCGCTGGCCCGCGGCTGAACCCCGGACTCAGGTCACCGCCTCAGAACGCCGTCCCAGCCACCGGAGCACCTTTCCAGCCCCGAGCCGGATCGCCCTCACGTGAGTACCGTTCTCCCTCGGGCTGGGCCACTCCGACGGGAGTGCCGTTCCACCCTCGGGCTGGGCCACTCCGACGGGAGTGCCGTTCCACCCTCGGGCTGGGCCACTCCGACCGGAGTGCCGTTCTCCCTCGGGCTGGGCCACTCCGACGGGAGTGCCGTTCCACCCTCGGGCTTGGCCACTCCGACGGGAGTGCCGCTCCTCCCTGGGGCTGGGCCACTCCGACGGGCCACAGCCCCTCACGGGAAAGTCTCTCAGCCCCTCGCCAGGCCGCTCTCACGAGAGCGCAGTTCCAGCCCCGGGCTGGGCCACCCTCAGGGGAGCTCAGGGCGAGTCCCGTCAGCTGCCTCCAGAGTCCCGAGGTCGCCAGCTCCGCCATTAGGCCTCAGTGTAGACGGAGGCAGAGAAGGGGGATACGACAAAAAGGTCGTATTCCCCCGAAGGGACAGACGGCAAGCCCCGTTTCACCCTCACCCCCCACATAAACACGACCTAAAAACCAAAAACGTAACTAGACAAAACGAAAAAATACAACACAAAAAAGTAAAAGACAAACGGACTGCAGGCGAGCCGCAGCCGTTCCCGGCGCCGCCACTTCCGGACTAAGTATAGAGCATTAAAAATAAAGATATATTTTCTATGAATTGCATAAGTGAATTGAAATAGCATTTTAGATTCGGTTCATTATAATTTGATTCGAAAGTTGCAAATATTCTAAATTAAGCAAACTGCATTTATAATTAGATTGTGTTCCTTGCGGGTTAAATGCATCAATTGAGGTTTATCAGCAGATTTGAGGTTTGTGAAGAAAAGGACCAAAGAAGTTAGTTCGATCCAGGGGTTGCCACAGGAGGGAGGGTTGGACATGCTTCTGCAGTCAACGCGTCAGGGAATTGCAGTGGAGAAATTGGTCTTTCAGCCCACCATGTTGATGTGAACATTTTGGCTGTGTACATGAATCTTGTTTGTCCGAATTAGATCCATATCCTTCCAACTTGTAAAGAAAAGGAACTGCAGATGCCGGTTTATACCAAAGATAGACATAACGTGGTAGAGTAACTCAGCGGGTCAGGCAGCATCTCTGGAGGACTTGGATTGGTGACATCGGATCGGGATCCTTTCTGATCCGAGAAACTCAAGCACTTCGTCTAACCTTCCAAATTTTGGCTAATTAAATGTTTGTCCAAACGTCCATCGAGCAAGTATTTGTATCTAATTTTCACCTCCTTTTTTAAATAGCATATTCCAGATTGCAAACACTCTCAGTGTAAAAAAATAACGTCCACTTCATTGTGTTAAACCAAGACGGGACTTGGTAGAGCCATGGAGAATGTTGCAGAACAGACAGATCTGCAAGTACAGTATATTTTCCCGGAATGATATTGAATCCAAAATGTGGAATATCATGGTTCAGTTCTACAAGTCTTTGGAGAGACCACATTCGGAGCACTGTGGCCTATCAGCGATAGGAAGCATGTCATTACATGGGGTTGCAGACTTCAGTTATAGGGAGAGGTAAGATAGGCTGGGACAGTTTCCTTTGGAGTACACGAGGCTGAGGGGTGACTTCATTGAGGTGTACAGTATCAGGGGCCTGGATTAGCTGAAGCTCGCAGTATTTATACCAAGACAGATGACCTTACAACTAGAGGGCAGAGGGTTGTGAGACTGGAGATATGTAAGAGGGAACCGATGAATAATATTTTCACTGACATTCTTCTGCATATAGGATGAAGCTATGGAAGCAGATGCGATTATGACTTCCAAACGGTATTTCGACATATATGTATACGATCATAAGATTATAAAACACAGCAACGGAATAAGTTCATTCGCCTATCGAGTACATATCCTCTTTTCCCGAATCGTCAGCTATCCACGTCTTCCAGAGGTGCCTGCCTGTTGCGCTGAGTAGCTCCGGAACGTTGTGTCTTTTTGCGGAGTGATTATTTAGTTTTCTCTGACGTTCAGTGTCCCATTATAGACACCCTGGAACCGGTTCACTCGCTCTCGCACCGAGGCTCTGTATTCTCACGGTGCCTCCTTGGGCGAACACAACGGACTCAGAAAGGGAAGATTGAGAGTGATGGGTAGAAATGATTTAGAGCGACATGGGTCAAACGCAGGCAAATGGGTGTATCCTAGAAGGGGAATCCCGAGTAGCATCAAAGGGTAGGTCCGAAGGGCCTCTTTGCAAGTTCTATTACTCGAGCAACAGGCACCAACTTGGGAAACTGAGCTCCTGTTCCCGCCCTCCCTTTAAACTCACCGGACCCCAGGTCCCTCGCTCCCTTTAAACCCACTGGGGGATACATTACAATGCCCCCCTGAAACTGACTGGGTAAACTGGATAAATTAGTAAACGACTGTGTGACATTAACAAATTAAAGACGAGTCGGAGAATTAATATGATTGACAACCAAAGTTCGATAAAGTCAGTCACACCGCAAAAGCAGGTGGGATCGGCGGACGTCATTGTGAGAATATGTCCACATTTATCTATGTAACGGGTATAGCTTGGACCCAATAGCAGCACAGATTCAGGCAGGTATAGTTGGTAATGAACTTTATTACGATACTGTAACACAGAGTAGTAACACAGGAATGGGTACACCGTACTCACACAGAGGCTCAGGATTGAGCGAAGGTTCGAATCCGTGTAGGCAGTCGGTAAATCGCTGGAGAGTCTTGCATGAATGCTGAGAACAATTTGGCATTGTGTGAACGGTGAGGAGAGTCTTTATACCGGGTTAATTGGTGATCAGAGGCAACTGAGTGCAACAGGTGAGGAGAGTTGAGCTGATGAGAGGGGAGTGGCAGGCAGGCAGGTGAGGAGAAGGAGGGACCGGTGGAAAAGTACTGGGAGGTGAAGTGGATGAGAATGAGGAGAGGGCAGACTGTGACAATCTAGCTTGTAAGATCGGGACAAAAGACCTAGTTTGTGGGAGGATCGTTCAGTAATCGGAAAACAGCGGGACAATAGGAAACGGGAAGTTTAGAAGGATGAGGGGTCACTTCATTAAAACTGACCGAATAGTGAAAGACCTGAATAGTGTGGATGCGGATAGGATGTTTCCACTAGTGGGCGAGTCTAAGACCAGAATAAGAACACGTACTTCTAGAAATTATGGAATTCGTGGCCAGGGAAGGCTGGTGATCGCCGTCAATTTATATATTTAACGCGGAGATGGATATATTCTAATGAGTACGGGTGTCATGGGTTATGAGGAGAAGGCAGTAGTATTGGGTTTAGAGGTTTGGGCTGCACACGATGCCAACACCTACTCTAACCAGCCAGCTCTTAATCCATATCCCTCCATTCCCTGCCTTTTTGGCTGTAGCTTCAGGGTGGTTGGTCGAGGACACATTATTGGCGATATTTGCCCTAAGGACGGTTCCTTAGGGCAAATTATTAGGGAACCGGTAGCCTTCATCTACTTCCAGCGGCTCAAGCAGCGTCTCTGGACGACGTGGATCGCTGACATTTCGCGTCGGAAAAATTCCGCCCCTTTGTCTTGTTGATATTGAAACAGGTGTGTGGGCGCGGGGGAGGGGGGGGGGGCGTGAGGGTTGGTTTACTACGCTCTCTATCTACATCCTGCACAATGTCTCATCATTGTTTGACATCGTCCCACTACAATGGTGTCATCTCCAAACTGGTAGATGATCCAGAGCAGAGTTTGTCCGCACAACCGCGACTATAGGGAGTATAGTGGGGGAATGCCAATACACCCTTGCGGGGCACCTGTGGTGACAATTATTGTGGAGGATGTTTTGTCGCATATCTTCGCTGCTTGTGGTCCATGGGCCAGGAAGTGAAAGATCCAATGACAGAGGGGGAAATGTCACTGGACCCCATCTTCAGAAGTTTGAAGAAGAGTTTGGGGCGGCACAGTGGAGCAACAGTGGAGTTGGTGCCTTACAGCGACATGTTCCATCCTGACTATGCGTGCTGTCAGTACGAAGTTTGTATGTTCTCCCTGTGACCGCGTGAGTTTCCTCCGATGTGCAGGATAGTGTTAATACCGGGTTGACTGGTCGGCGGGGACGCCGTGGGCCTGTTTCCACGCTATATCTCTAAAGTATAAGGTCTGGTTGGGACTGACACATGGATGACTGGATTTACGCGGGATTAGTGATTTGAGTTTGATTGGAATTTGCTTGTTCGTTTATGAATCAAAGTTTGTTAACACACCAAGACCCACATTTTCGTAATACCTCTGACAAACAGAGGCCCCAGGTTTGTGTGATCCTTTATTTTAACCCGGGTACGGGTCCCACGCTCCATTTAAACACTAGGGTTCCGTATTCCCATAGTACCTGCTGAGCCTGGGAAACACAAACGACTAATATATGAAAGGGTGAGTGATTGATGGGTCAATGGGTAGAAAATATTTAGAAGGATAATGGGTCAAACGCAGGCAAATGGGTCCAAATTAGGTGGGGCATCTTGGGCAACATCAACGAGTGGGGCCGAAATGCCTGTTTGCATGTTCTATGATTGTAAAATCAGGCACCAACTTGTCAAACTGAGCTCCTGTCTGTGCTGTTCTGCCCGTGACCGGGAGGATTTTCTCCGGGAGACCCGGTTTCTACCCACATCCCAAGACCGTGCGGGTCTGTAGTTCAATTGGCCTTTGTCTATTTCACCTAGTGTACAGCGAGTGGAAGAGTAAATGGGATAACATGGAACTAGCGTGAACGTGTGATCATTGGTGGACGTGGATTCTGTGAACCGAAGGAGTTTCCATGCTGTATCCGTAAACCAAGATCAAGCGCTACGGTGATTGGCTGGAGAATGGCGGGGAATGGACTGAGGTTTGTGCAAGATAACAGGTAACAAATAAACAGAACTGGAGATGAGTCAAATGGTCGATGTGGTCATGGATCCAATGGGCCGAATGGTCCTTTGGAAATGTTACAAGCAATTCAGAACGTCATTGTATTAAAATAAAAATAAAGCAAACCAAATAATTATTGTATAGCTGAATTTAATAACCATTTTACACGTTGTTCCATGTCGCTCTCTCATTCAAATACATTGAGAGATTTATACATATACGAAATTAAGCATACTGAATTCAAAATTAAAGTTAAGTTCTCCATGTATTGCATAAGTGAATTTAATTAGCATTTTCGATTTATCGCCCTTCCATTAAAATTTACTTCGAAGGTTGTAAATATTTTAAATTAAGCAAACTGCATTAATAATAAGGTTGTGTTCCCTGCGTGCTCAATGCATCATTTGAGATTTATAAGCAGAGCACCACAAAGCAAAGGACTCGAAATAAATTAGTCAGGATCCAGGGGTTGCCACTGCAGAAAGGTTTGGACATGCTTCTGAAGTCAACGTGTCAGAGAATTGTACAGTGAAGAAATTGGGCCTTCGGACACACATGTCGATATGAACATCTTTGTCTATGCACATGCATCCCGTTGGCCTCAATTAGATCCATATCCTTCCAACTTGTAATAAGAGGGAACTGTTGATGCCGGTGTTTATCAAAGATAGACACGATGTGCTTGCGTAACTCAGTGGGTCAGGCAGAAACTCTGTAGGACATGGATAGGTGACGCTTCGTGCCCGGTCCCCTTCTAACCAACTGGGAATTTGCAGCACTTTGACTATCCTTCCAACTATTTCCCAATTAAGAGCCTGTTCGTGCGTCTAAACGTCTATCGTACATGTTGGTGTATCTCATTTTCACCACTTTGTTTACTAGCATAATCCAGATATCAAACCCTCTCGGAGTACAACACCTTACCTTTGAACTAGAAGTATTTTATTATATTACACAAAGATTAAAGCGAGTCGGAGAATTAACATGATTGACAACCAAAGGTCTACAAAATCAGCCAGACGGCAAAAGCATGTGGGATCGGCGGACTTCATTGCGAGGCAGGTTA